>NC_092381.1:117372948-117377549 GCF_030028105.1 Mobula birostris | reverse complement strand
CCCCCTCCATACCCTTAAGAGAGTCATAGTTACTCCCGCCGTTTACCCGCGCCGCACTGAATTTCGTCAAGTTGGGTCTGGCAAGCCGCTAACCCGGCCGGCCGGGCCTGACAACGCTCTAGAAACCCGGAACAGGCAGTTTCGTGAACCAACCGCGCACGCTCCTGACAATGCGTTAGCCAACCCTGCTCGGGCAAATCGTTAATCAAGCCCAACCCTGAAACTGCGTTAACCAACCCGGCCATGGCAATTCATTAACCAACCCGGCCCGGGCAAATGGTTAACCAAGCCTAAACCTGACAATTCGTTAACCAACCCGGCCCGGGCAAATGGGTAACCAAGCCGGCCGGGCAAATCGGTAACCGGCCCGGCAGCCCCGACTATTCGACAATCAACCAGCTGAGGACAAGCCCTTCGCCCTCAATAACAACTAGTTCTTGCCCCGCCGTCAAAATGTCCCGGCCGATGTTCATCAGAAACTCCTTGCTGGCCCATGGGCCCCCCTCCATACCCTTAAGAGAGTCATAGTTACTCCCGCCGTTTACCCGCGCCGCACTGAATTTCGTCAAGTTGGGTCTGGCAACCCGCTAACCCGGCCGGCCGGGCCTGACAACGCTCTAGAAACCCGGAACAGGCAGTTTCGTGAACCAACCGCGCACGCTCCTGACAATGCGTTAGCCAACCCTGCTCGGGGAAATCGTTAACCAAGCCCAACCCTGACAATGCGTTAATCAACCCGGCCATGGCAATTCATTAACCAACCCGGCTCGGGCAAATGGTTAACCAAGCCCAACCCTGACAATTAGTTAACCAACCCGGCCCGGGCAAATGGTTAACCAAGCCGGCCGGGCAAATCGGTAACCGGCCCGGCAGCCCCGACTATTCGACAATCAACCAGCTGAGGACAAACCCTTCACCCTCAATAACAACTACGTCTTGCCCCGCCGTCAAAATGTCCCGGCCGATGTTCATCAGAAACTCCTTGCTGGCCCATGGGCCCCCCTCCTTACCTTAAGAGAGTCATAGTTACTCCCGCCGTTTACCCGCGCCGCACTGAATTTCCTCAAGTTGGGTCTGGCAACCCGCTAACCCGGCCGGCCGGGCCTGACAACGCTCTAGAAACCCGGAACAGGCAGTTTCGTGAACCAACCGCGCACGCTCCTGACAATGCGTTAGCCAACCCTGCTCGGGCAAATCGTTAATCAAGCCCAACCCTGAAACTGCGTTAACCAACCCGGCCATGGCAATTCATTAACCAACCCGGCTCGGGCAAATGGTTAACCAAGCCGGCCGGGCAAATCGTTAACCGGCCCGGCAGCCCCGACAATTCGACAATCAACCCGCTGAGGACAAACCCTTCGCCCTCAATAACAACTAGTTCTTGCCCCGCCGTCAAAATGTCCCGGCCGATGTTCATCAGAAACTCCTTGCTGGCCCATGGGCCCCCCTCCTTACCTTAAGAGAGTCATAGTTACTCCCGCCGTTTACCCGCGCCGCACTGAATTACGTCAAGTTGGGTCTGGCAACCCGCTAACCCGGCCGGCCGGGCCTGACAACGCTCTAGAAACCCGGAACAGGCAGTTTCGTGAACCAACCGCGCACGCTCCTGACAATGCGTTAGCCAACCCTGCTCGGGCAAATCGTTAATCAAGCCCAACCCTGAAACTGCGTTAACCAACCCGGCCATGGCAATTCACTAACCAACCCGGCTCGGGCAAATGGTTAACCAAGCCCAACCCTGACAATTCGGTAACCAACCCGGCTCGGGCAAATGGTTAACCAAGCCGGCCGGGCAAATCGGTAGCCGGCCCGGCAGTCCCGACAATTCGACAATCAACCAGCTGAGGACAAACCCTTCGCCCTCAATAACAACTAGTTCTTGCCCCGCCGTCAAAATGTCCCGGCCGATGTTCATCAGAAACTCCTTGCTGGCCCATGGGCCCCCCTCCTTACCTTAAGAGAGTCATAGTTACTCCCGCCGTTTACCCGCGCCGCACTGAATTTCCTCAAGTTGGGTCTGGCAACCCGCCAACCCGGCCGGCCGGGCCTGACAACGCTCTAGAAACCCGGAACAGGCAGTTTCGTGAACCAACCGCGCACGCTCCTGACAATGCGTTAGCCAACCCTGCTCGGGGAAATCTTTAACCAAGCCCAACCCTGACAATGCGTTAATCAACCCGGCCATGGCAATTCATTAACCAACCCGGCTCGGGCAAATGGTTAACCAAGCCCAACCCTGACAATTAGTTAACCAACCCGGCCCGGGCAAATGGTTAACCAAGCCGGCCGGGCAAATCGCTAACCGGCCCGGCAGCCCCGACTATTCGACAATCAACCAGCTGAGGACAAACCCTTCACCCTCAATAACAACTACGTCTTGCCCCGCCGTCAAAATGTCCCGGCCGATGTTCATCAGAAACTCCTTGCTGGCCCATGGGCCCCCCTCCTTACCTTAAGAGAGTCATAGTTACTCCCGCCGTTTACCCGCGCCGCACTGAATTTCCTCAAGTTGGGTCTGGCAACCCGCTAACCCGGTCGGCCGGGCCTGACAACGCTCTAGAAACCCGGAACAGGCAGTTTCGTGAACCAACCGCGCACGCTCCTGACAATGCGTTAGCCAACCCTGCTCGGGCAAATCGTTAATCAAGCCCAACCCTGAAACTGCGTTAACCAACCCGGCCATGGCAATTCATTAACCAACCCGGCCCGGGCAAATGGTTAACCAAGCCTAAACCTGACAATTCGTTAACCAACCCGGCCCGGGCAAATGGGTAACCAAGCCGGCCGGGCAAATCGGTAACCGGCCCGGCAGCCCCGACTATTCGACAATCAACCAGCTGAGGACAAGCCCTTCGCCCTCAATAACAACTAGTTCTTGCCCCGCCGTCAAAATGTCCCGGCCGATGTTCATCAGAAACTCCTTGCTGGCCCATGGGCCCCCCTCCATACCCTTAAGAGAGTCATAGTTACTCCCGCCGTTTACCCGCGCCGCACTGAATTTCGTCAAGTTGGGTCTGGCAAGCCGCTAACCCGGCCGGCCGGGCCTGACAACGCTCTAGAAACCCGGAACAGGCAGTTTCGTGAACCAACCGCGCACGCTCCTGACAATGCGTTAGCCAACCCTGCTCGGGCAAATCGTTAATCAAGCCCAACCCTGAAACTGCGTTAACCAACCCGGCCATGGCAATTCATTAACCAACCCGGCCCGGGCAAATGGTTAACCAAGCCCAACCCTGACAATTCGTTAACCAACCCGGCCCGGGCAAATGGTTAACCAAGCCGGCCGGGCAAATCGGTAACCGGCCCGGCAGCCCCGACTATTCGACAATCAACCAGCTGAGGACAAACCCTTCACCCTCAATAACAACTACGTCTTGCCCCGCCGTCAAAATGTCCCGGCCGATGTTCATCAGAAACTCCTTGCTGGCCCATGGGCCCCCCCTCCTTACCTTAAGAGAGTCATAGTTACTCCCGCCGTTTACCCGCGCCGCACTGAATTTCGTCAAGTTGGGTCTGGCAAGCCGCTAACCCGGCCGGCCGGGCCTGACAACGCTCTACAAACCCGGAACAGGCAGTTTCGTGAACCAACCGCGCACGCTCCTGACAATGTGTTCACCCACCTTGCTCGGGCAAATCGTTAACCAAGCCCAAACCCGACAATTCGTTAACCAACCCAACCATGACAATTCGCTAACCAACCCGGCCCGGGCAAATGGTTAACCAAGCCTAAACCTGACAATTCGTTAACCAACCCGGCCCGGGCAAATGGGTAACCAAGCCGGCCGGGCAAATCGGTAACCGGCCCGGCAGCCCCGACTATTCGACAATCAACCAGCTGAGGACAAGCCCTTCGCCCTCAATAACAACTAGTTCTTGCCCCGCCGTCAAAATGTCCCGGCCGATGTTCATCAGAAACTCCTTGCTGGCCCATGGGCCCCCCGCCTTAAGTCATAGTTACTCCCGCCGAATACCGGCGCTTCACTGAATTTCGTCAAGCTGGCCCTGTCAAATCCTTAACCCGACCGGACCCTGACAATTCGATAAAAAAAACCAGCTGGCGCAGCCCACCTCTTCCAATGCTACGGCGCACGGGGCCCGCGCGGTGGGTGGGTGGGTGGGTGTGTGGGTGTGTGAGCTTGAACCATGTGTCCGGAGATCGGGTGGTCCAGGGAGTTTTGGTTACCCAGGTGCAATTCGTTAACCAAGTCTGGCTCGGAAGTCCGGATGCGGGTCGGATTTGCCGGCCACTGCCGGCCGGGAGTTCCAGAGCCCCGGCCGCCGGGGTCAAGTTCGGCCGCCCCTTTGACACATGCGATTTCTGTACGGGGGCATTGGCGGGGTTCCTGCAGATATATGGGGAGGCGGTTTTCACGATCACCGAGGAGTGGTCGACAGGCGGCACGGGCCTCCCCACATCGTTAACCCGGGCCGCGTGGCGGCATTTACGGCCGAATCTCAACTTTGCCCGTACGAATTTTCGGACCAATTCCCACTGGCGGAAGTCCGCCTGGGGACCGATTCGGAGGGCTGTGCCGGCCGGGCGGCGGCATTTTCGGCCGGACCACCGGAGCTCCCCGCGCCTACCCGATGTCTCGAGTCAC
>NC_092381.1:117347948-117362948 GCF_030028105.1 Mobula birostris | reverse complement strand
GAGGCCGCCGCCGGTGACCTTTCCTCGGAAGCCGCCTTCGCCGCCCCTGCTACGAGCGCCCGCTAGCATCAGCGGTGCCGCCTAGGAGAACGTCCGGAGCGAGTGAGTGCGAGAGCGTGCCAGCTAAACGCGCATTCGAGTAGCGGAGCTGAGCAGAGGAGCTGACGCCAGTGTCACGCCACTTTCGTCCCGACGTGGCCGCCGCCGACCAACGCCACCAGCGCCTGCCTGCGCTTTTTCTACCTTCACCGCCTACTTTCTCATCTGTCCGACCGCTGCGCCCGGCTGGCCTGCGCCCCGCCCGTCCGCCCGCCGCCAGATGCGCGAGGGGGTGGGGGGGGGTCGGTCGTGCGCCAGGTAAGCTGCCGCGCTCGTGCACGTGGCCTCCCCGCCGCCGGGGTAGGTTGGTGCTCGGTTCAGCCATCGGCGGTCCCCTCCATTGCAGGGATCCGCTGGGTGTCGCGGCGCCGCACGCGCCCTTGGCCCACGTACGCGTCGCGGACACCCCTTTTCTCTTTCTCTCTCAGGATTCGTATATGACAATGCCGAGAAACGTACCGACAATTTGCTGCACCGCCCGCCGGACCGCTCACAAGGCTCTCCTCGTCCCGAGGACACTAGCCTTCTCGCGGAACCGGAGGCTGCACGCGGACCGCTCTGGCGACCGGACGTCTCCGGCCTCTGCTGGAGCGGGGAGGGAACGCGCGGGTGCCGCCCGACCTTCTGGAAATCGCACATCGGCCGGCCGTCAGTCGGTAGCACCGCGCGCGCAGAGCCTCTCCTTCCTCTCGTTGGTGACCGAGGATCAACGCTTCGGTTGAGTCAGGCTGAACCGGGCATCTCCCTGCCACTCTGGCCTATGGAACTCTCCCGACTCTTTCGCCTTGCCCCTACGGCGCGAAAGAGTGCTGCTGCGGCCGGCGCGCCCGTCCCTTGCTCTCTCGGGCCATGTCTGTCGTCGCAGTGCCGCGCCATCCCCTATCGAGCCGCGTCGCTGGGTGAGGTCCGCACCCGCACCCTTCCGCCGAGCTGGCTCTCAGGACGGTCGACGGTCGCCGCTCGCCTCCGTCGGCCCAGGGCCTAACGCCGCGCCGGTGAACGCCTCGCCATCCCACCCCGTCGATCGCGCCGGTGAGGTCCGCACCTTCACCGCCTAGGTATATGCGCGTGGGTGTAGCTGCCTTCTCGGGATGGTCGACGGTCGTTCGACCGGCCCCCGTCATCTATGCGCACAGCAGTCCCGTCCGCCGGCGGGAGACTCCGTCAATCGATCGTGGTGCAAACGTGCGAATGCCCAACGTCAATTCCGCCCAAAGCATGAAGCCCTCGGTCGGCAATCGGGCCGCCCCGCGGCAGACCCACCTGCCCACCTCCGGAGATGGTAACGAGCCGAGCACGGAAGTTCGGCGCACGTGTCGAGACCGTCGCTTCCACTCGGCCTCTCCCAAAGGTAGGACCGACCAAGCCGGATCGATCGGGGAACAGAGGTCTAACGCAGACGACACTCGCGAGGGCACCAGCGGCAGGCTTGTCCCTTCTCCGTCTTGGTACACACAATGCCTCTTTGCTTTTCGGATCGATATAAAGCTTTTGCCACCGTCGGTCTGCCGGCCGCCGCCCGCGGTCCGCGCTCAGACTCTGTCTGTCCGCAGCCCCCGCTGCGTTCTTGGACTTTGTCATTTTTTTCGGAAATAGCGAAAAAAAGCTTTTATCATTGTAAGTCGGAGCTCGCCCGGCCTCCCGCTTACTGAGTCACAATTGAGTAAGGCTCACTTAGAACTCTGCACTGTGTCAACCGTACCACTAGTCACCCTGCTAAGTGTGTCTGGAAAACGTGTTCCCGTAAATCTCCGGGAACCCCGCCAATCCCCCCGTACAGAAATTGCATGTGTCAAGTCGGCGGGATGCCTCCCGGAAGTCCTGCCGGGAAGGTCGCACTCTGGCCCCGCCAGGCGGGGCAAATCCGACCCCCATAGTGACTTCCGGGCCTAACTCGTTAACCAGAGCCGCGACAGACCGTGCAACAATGACATGTGTCAAACCGGCGGCACGACGCCCGGAGCTCATGCCGGTCGCGGGGCACCTCGGGCCCGCCCGACGGGGCAGATCCGACCTTCACAGGCTTCCGACGGCAATTGGTTAACCGGCGTGGCGCCGAGGGCACGCGGCTGGCTCGGCGGGCGGCCCTCCGGTAGTGCCGCCGTCGATCGGCCGCCTCGGTCGGCAGGAGGGCCCCGAAGTCGCCTTCATTCTGACTTCCGAGTCGGGACTTAGATTACTTTCGACTCTTCAGCCAAGGTCTCGGATCGACGGCGGGACCTGCGGTTGTCCCTCCGAAAATGCCGCCGCTCGGCCGGCACGGCCCGCCGAATACGTCCCCTTACTGGCTCCCGCCTCGGGACTTTGTCAGAAATTCATTCGGGCAAGGTTTCCATTCGGCGGCCGGAGCACCGGTAGTCATACGGAAAATGCCGCCCCTCGGCCGGCATGGGCCTGCGAATAGGTCCCGCTGACAGACTTCCGCAATTGGGTATTTGTCCGAAAATCCATACCGGCAATCTTCGGAATCGTGCGGAAAAGCTGCCGCGTGGCCCGGGTTAACCAATTGGGGAGGCCGGTGCCATCTACCGAATACTTCAACAACTCGTGAAAACGGCCTCCCTATATATCTGCAGGAACCCCGCCAATGCCCCCGTACAGAAATTGCATGTGTCAAAGGGGCGGCCGAATCTGACCCCGGCGGCCGAGCCTCTGGAACTCCGGGTCGGCCTCGGCCGGCAAATCCGACCCCCATCCAGACTTCCGGAGCGGACTTGGTTAACGAATTGCCACCGGGCAAATGGTTAACCGACAGATCTTGGAGGCTCGTTACCCAAGCCATCCCCCGCCGGTGCGAAAAGTTAACAATCAGCGGGCGGGCAATTCGTGAACCGAACGGGACCGGGCAATTCGTTAACCATTCGGAACCGGGCAATTCGTTAACCAACCTTGTCCTGGCAATGAGTGCACCAACCCGGCCGGACAATTCGTTAACCAAGCTGGCTCTGGCAATTCGTTAACCAACCTGGCCGGGACAATTCGTTAACCAACCCGGCCGGACAATTCGTTAACCAAGCTGGCTCTGGCAATTCGTTAACCTACCCGGCCATGGCAATTCGTTAACCAACCTGACCCTGACAATTCGTTAACCAACCCTGTCCTGGCAATGAGTGCACCAACCCGGCCGGACAATTCGGTAACCAACCAGACCCTGGCAATTCGTTAACCAACCAGGACGGGCAATTCGTCAACCAACCCTGTCCTGGCAATGAGTGCACCAACCCGGCCGGACAATTCGGTAACCAACCAGACCCTGGCAATTCGTTAACCAACCAGGACGGGCAATTCGTCAACCAACCCTGTCCTGGCAATGAGTGCACCAACCCGGCCGGACAATTCGGTAACCAACCAGACCCTGGCAATTCGTTAACCAACCTGACCCGGACAATTCGTTAACCAACCAGGACGGGCAATTCGTTAACCAACCAGGCCCGGACAATACTTTAACCACCCTGGTTTTCCAATTCGTGAACCAACTGGGAACGGACAATTCGGTAACCAACCCTGTCCTGGCAATGAGTGCACCAACCCGGCCGGACAATTCGTTAACCACCCTGTCCTTGCCAATTCGTGAACCAACTGGGAACGGACAATTCGTTAACCAACCCGGCCGGACAATTCGTTAACCAAGCTGGCTCTGGCAATTCGTTAACCTACCCGGCCATGGCAATTCGTTAACCAACCTGACCCTGACAATTCGTTAACCAGCCAGGACGGGCAATTCGTTAACCAACCTGGCCCGGACAATTCGTTAACCAGCCAGGACGGGCAATTCGTTAACCAACCTGGCCCGGACAATTCCTTAACCACCCTGGCCTTGCCAATTCGTGAACCAACTGGGAACGGACAATTCATTAAACAACCCTGTCCTGGCAATGAGTGCACCAACCCAGCCGGACAATTCGTTAACCAGTCTGACCCGGACAATTCGTTAACCAACCCTGCACGGTCAAGTCGTTAACCAAGCCCAAACCCGACAATTCGTTAACCAACCCATACGTGGCAATTCGCTAAACAACCCGGCTCGGGCAAATGGTTAACCAAGCCGGCCGGGCAAATCGGTAACCGGCCCGGCAGTCCCGACAATTCGACAATCAACCAGCTGAGGACAAACCCTTCGCCCTCAATAACAACTAGTTCTTGCCCCGCCGTCAAAATGTCCCGGCCGATGTTCATCAGAAACTCCTTGCTGGCCCATGGGCCCCCCCTCCTTACCTTAAGAGAGTCATAGTTACTCCCGCCGTTTACCCGCGCCGCACTGAATTTCGTCAAGTTGGGTCTGGCAAGCCGCTAACCCGGCCGGCCGGGCCTGACAACGCTCTAGAAACCCGGAACAGGCAGTTTCGTGAACCAACCGCGCACGCTCCTGACAATGCGTTAGCCAACCCTGCTCGGGCAAATCGTTAATCAAGCCCAACCCTGAAACTGCGTTAACCAACCCGGCCCGGGCAAATGGTTAACCAAGCCCAACCCTGACAATTCGGTAACCAACCCGGCCCGGGCAAATGGTTAACCAAGCCGGCCGGGCAAATCGGTAACCGGCCCGGCAGCCCCGACTATTCGACAATCAACCAGCTGAGGACAAACCCTTCACCCTCAATAACAACTACGTCTTGCCCCGCCGTCAAAATGTCCCGGCCGATGTTCATCAGAAACTCCTTGCTGGCCCATGGGCCCCCCTCCATACCTTAAGAGAGTCATAGTTACTCCCGCCGTTTACCCGCGCCGCACTGAATTTCGTCAAGTTGGGTCTGGCAAGCCGCTAACCCGGCCGGCCGGGCCTGACAACGCTCTAGAAACCCGGAACAGGCAGTTTCGTGAACCAACCGCGCACGCTCCTGACAATGCGTTAGCCAACCCTGCTCGGGCAAATCGTTAATCAAGCCCAACCCTGAAACTGCGTTAACCAACCCGGCCATGGCAATTCATTAACCAACCCGGCTCGGGCAAATGGTTAACCAAGCCCAACCCTGACAATTCGGTAACCAACCCGGCTCGGGCAAATGGTTAACCAAGCCGGCCGGGCAAATCGCTAACCGGCCCGGCAGTCCCGACAATTCGACAATCAACCCGCTGAGGACAAACCCTTCGCCCTCAATAACAACTAGTTCTTGCCCCGCCGTCAAAATGTCCCGGCCGATGTTCATCAGAAACTCCTTGCTGGCCCATGGGCCCCCCTCCTTAAGAGAGTCATAGTTACTCCCGCCGTTTACCCGCGCCGCACTGAATTTCGTCAAGTTGGGTCTGGCAAGCCGCTAACCCGGCCGGCCGGGCCTGACAACGCTCTGGAAACCCGGAACAGGCAGTTTCGTGAACCAACCGCGCACCCTCCTGACAATGCGTTAGCCAACCCTGCTCGGGCAAATCGTTAATCAAGCCCAACCCTGAAACTGCGTTAACCAACCCGGCCATGGCAATTCAGTAACCAACCCGGCCCGGGCAAATGGTTAACCAAGCCCAACCCTGACAATTCGTTAACCAACCCGGCCCGGGCAAATGGTTAACCAAGCCGGCCGGGCAAATCGCTAACCGGCCCGGCAGTCCCGACAATTCGACAATCAACCAGCTGAGGACAAGCCCTTCGCCCTCAATAACAACTAGTTCTTGCCCCGCCGTCAAAATGTCCCGGCCGATGTTCATCAGAAACTCCTTGCTGGCCCATGGGCCCCCCTCCATACCTTAAGAGAGTCATAGTTACTCCCGCCGTTTACCCGCGCCGCACTGAATTTCGTCAAGTTGGGTCTGGCAAGCCGCTAACCCGGCCGGCCGGGCCTGACAACGCTCTAGAAACCCGGAACAGGCAGTTTCGTGAACCAACCGCGCACGCTCCTGACAATGCGTTAGCCAACCCTGCTCGGGCAAATCGTTAATCAAGCCCAACCCTGAAACTGCGTTAACCAACCCGGCCATGGCAATTCATTAACCAACCCGGCTCGGGCAAATGGTTAACCAAGCCCAACCCTGACAATTCGGTAACCAACCCGGCTCGGGCAAATGGTTAACCAAGCCGGCCGGGCAAATCGCTAACCGGCCCGGCAGTCCCGACAATTCGACAATCAACCAGCTGAGGACAAGCCCTTCGCCCTCAATAACAACTAGTTCTTGCCCCGCCGTCATAATGTCCCGGCCGATGTTCATCAGAAACTCCTTGCTGGCCCATGGGCCCCCCTCCATACCCTTAAGAGAGTCATAGTTACTCCCGCCGTTTACCCGCGCCGCACTGAATTTCGTCAAGTTGGGTCTGGCAAGCCGCTAACCCGGCCGGCCGGGCCTGACAACGCTCTAGAAACCCGGAACAGGCAGTTTCGTGAACCAACCGCGCACGCTCCTGACAATGCGTTAGCCAACCCTGCTCGGGCAAATCGTTAATCAAGCCCAACCCTGAAACTGCGTTAACCAACCCGGCCATGGCAATTCATTAACCAACCCGGCCCGGGCAAATGGTTAACCAAGCCTAAACCTGACAATTCGTTAACCAACCCGGCCCGGGCAAATGGGTAACCAAGCCGGCCGGGCAAATCGGTAACCGGCCCGGCAGCCCCGACTATTCGACAATCAACCAGCTGAGGACAAGCCCTTCGCCCTCAATAACAACTAGTTCTTGCCCCGCCGTCAAAATGTCCCGGCCGATGTTCATCAGAAACTCCTTGCTGGCCCATGGGCCCCCCTCCATACCCTTAAGAGAGTCATAGTTACTCCCGCCGTTTACCCGCGCCGCACTGAATTTCGTCAAGTTGGGTCTGGCAACCCGCTAACCCGGCCGGCCGGGCCTGACAACGCTCTAGAAACCCGGAACAGGCAGTTTCGTGAACCAACCGCGCACGCTCCTGACAATGCGTTAGCCAACCCTGCTCGGGGAAATCGTTAACCAAGCCCAACCCTGACAATGCGTTAATCAACCCGGCCATGGCAATTCATTAACCAACCCGGCTCGGGCAAATGGTTAACCAAGCCCAACCCTGACAATTAGTTAACCAACCCGGCCCGGGCAAATGGTTAACCAAGCCGGCCGGGCAAATCGGTAACCGGCCCGGCAGCCCCGACTATTCGACAATCAACCAGCTGAGGACAAACCCTTCACCCTCAATAACAACTACGTCTTGCCCCGCCGTCAAAATGTCCCGGCCGATGTTCATCAGAAACTCCTTGCTGGCCCATGGGCCCCCCTCCTTACCTTAAGAGAGCATAGTTACTCCCGCCGTTTACCCGCGCCGCACTGAATTTCCTCAAGTTGGGTCTGGCAACCCGCTAACCCGGCCGGCCGGGCCTGACAACGCTCTAGAAACCCGGAACAGGCAGTTTCGTGAACCAACCGCGCACGCTCCTGACAATGCGTTAGCCAACCCTGCTCGGGCAAATCGTTAATCAAGCCCAACCCTGAAACTGCGTTAACCAACCCGGCCCGGGCAAATGGTTAACCAAGCCCAACCCTGACAATTCGGTAAC
This sequence comes from Mobula birostris, assembly GCF_030028105.1. Taxonomy (NCBI): domain Eukaryota; kingdom Metazoa; phylum Chordata; class Chondrichthyes; order Myliobatiformes; family Myliobatidae; genus Mobula; species Mobula birostris. The sequence continues at coordinate 117,355,403 of NC_092381.1, read as the reverse complement.
CAACCCGGCCCGGGCAAATGGTTAACCAAGCCGGCCGGGCAAATCGGTAACCGGCCCGGCAGCCCCGACTATTCGACAATCAACCAGCTGAGGACAAACCCTTCACCCTCAATAACAACTACGTCTTGCCCCGCCGTCAAAATGTCCCGGCCGATGTTCATCAGAAACTCCTTGCTGGCCCATGGGCCCCCCTCCATACCTTAAGAGAGTCATAGTTACTCCCGCCGTTTACCCGCGCCGCACTGAATTTCGTCAAGTTGGGTCTGGCAAGCCGCTAACCCGGCCGGCCGGGCCTGACAACGCTCTAGAAACCCGGAACAGGCAGTTTCGTGAACCAACCGCGCACGCTCCTGACAATGCGTTAGCCAACCCTGCTCGGGCAAATCGTTAATCAAGCCCAACCCTGAAACTGCGTTAACCAACCCGGCCATGGCAATTCATTAACCAACCCGGCTCGGGCAAATGGTTAACCAAGCCCAACCCTGACAATTCGGTAACCAACCCGGCTCGGGCAAATGGTTAACCAAGCCGGCCGGGCAAATCGCTAACCGGCCCGGCAGTCCCGACAATTCGACAATCAACCAGCTGAGGACAAGCCCTTCGCCCTCAATAACAACTAGTTCTTGCCCCGCCGTCATAATGTCCCGGCCGATGTTCATCAGAAACTCCTTGCTGGCCCATGGGCCCCCCTCCATACCCTTAAGAGAGTCATAGTTACTCCCGCCGTTTACCCGCGCCGCACTGAATTTCGTCAAGTTGGGTCTGGCAAGCCGCTAACCCGGCCGGCCGGGCCTGACAACGCTCTAGAAACCCGGAACAGGCAGTTTCGTGAACCAACCGCGCACGCTCCTGACAATGCGTTAGCCAACCCTGCTCGGGCAAATCGTTAATCAAGCCCAACCCTGAAACTGCGTTAACCAACCCGGCCATGGCAATTCATTAACCAACCCGGCCCGGGCAAATGGTTAACCAAGCCTAAACCTGACAATTCGTTAACCAACCCGGCCCGGGCAAATGGGTAACCAAGCCGGCCGGGCAAATCGGTAACCGGCCCGGCAGCCCCGACTATTCGACAATCAACCAGCTGAGGACAAGCCCTTCGCCCTCAATAACAACTAGTTCTTGCCCCGCCGTCAAAATGTCCCGGCCGATGTTCATCAGAAACTCCTTGCTGGCCCATGGGCCCCCCTCCATACCCTTAAGAGAGTCATAGTTACTCCCGCCGTTTACCCGCGCCGCACTGAATTTCGTCAAGTTGGGTCTGGCAACCCGCTAACCCGGCCGGCCGGGCCTGACAACGCTCTAGAAACCCGGAACAGGCAGTTTCGTGAACCAACCGCGCACGCTCCTGACAATGCGTTAGCCAACCCTGCTCGGGGAAATCGTTAACCAAGCCCAACCCTGACAATGCGTTAATCAACCCGGCCATGGCAATTCATTAACCAACCCGGCTCGGGCAAATGGTTAACCAAGCCCAACCCTGACAATTAGTTAACCAACCCGGCCCGGGCAAATGGTTAACCAAGCCGGCCGGGCAAATCGGTAACCGGCCCGGCAGCCCCGACTATTCGACAATCAACCAGCTGAGGACAAACCCTTCACCCTCAATAACAACTACGTCTTGCCCCGCCGTCAAAATGTCCCGGCCGATGTTCATCAGAAACTCCTTGCTGGCCCATGGGCCCCCCTCCTTACCTTAAGAGAGCATAGTTACTCCCGCCGTTTACCCGCGCCGCACTGAATTTCCTCAAGTTGGGTCTGGCAACCCGCTAACCCGGCCGGCCGGGCCTGACAACGCTCTAGAAACCCGGAACAGGCAGTTTCGTGAACCAACCGCGCACGCTCCTGACAATGCGTTAGCCAACCCTGCTCGGGCAAATCGTTAATCAAGCCCAACCCTGAAACTGCGTTAACCAACCCGGCCCGGGCAAATGGTTAACCAAGCCCAACCCTGACAATTCGGTAACCAACCCGGCCCGGGCAAATGGTTAACCAAGCCGGCCGGGCAAATCGGTAACCGGCCCGGCAGCCCCGACTATTCGACAATCAACCAGCTGAGGACAAACCCTTCACCCTCAATAACAACTACGTCTTGCCCCGCCGTCAAAATGTCCCGGCCGATGTTCATCAGAAACTCCTTGCTGGCCCATGGGCCCCCCTCCATACCTTAAGAGAGTCATAGTTACTCCCGCCGTTTACCCGCGCCGCACTGAATTTCGTCAAGTTGGGTCTGGCAAGCCGCTAACCCGGCCGGCCGGGCCTGACAACGCTCTAGAAACCCGGAACAGGCAGTTTCGTGAACCAACCGCGCACGCTCCTGACAATGCGTTAGCCAACCCTGCTCGGGCAAATCGTTAATCAAGCCCAACCCTGAAACTGCGTTAACCAACCCGGCCATGGCAATTCATTAACCAACCCGGCTCGGGCAAATGGTTAACCAAGCCCAACCCTGACAATTCGGTAACCAACCCGGCTCGGGCAAATGGTTAACCAAGCCGGCCGGGCAAATCGCTAACCGGCCCGGCAGTCCCGACAATTCGACAATCAACCCGCTGAGGACAAACCCTTCGCCCTCAATAACAACTAGTTCTTGCCCCGCCGTCAAAATGTCCCGGCCGATGTTCATCAGAAACTCCTTGCTGGCCCATGGGCCCCCCTCCTTAAGAGAGTCATAGTTACTCCCGCCGTTTACCCGCGCCGCACTGAATTTCGTCAAGTTGGGTCTGGCAAGCCGCTAACCCGGCCGGCCGGGCCTGACAACGCTCTAGAAACCCGGAACAGGCAGTTTCGTGAACCAACCGCGCACGCTCCTGACAATGCGTTAGCCAACCCTGCTCGGGCAAATCGTTAATCAAGCCCAACCCTGAAACTGCGTTAACCAACCCGGCCATGGCAATTCATTAACCAACCCGGCTCGGGCAAATGGTTAACCAAGCCCAACCCTGACAATTCGGTAACCAACCCGGCTCGGGCAAATGGTTAACCAAGCCGGCCGGGCAAATCGCTAACCGGCCCGGCAGTCCCGACAATTCGACAATCAACCAGCTGAGGACAAGCCCTTCGCCCTCAATAACAACTAGTTCTTGCCCCGCCGTCATAATGTCCCGGCCGATGTTCATCAGAAACTCCTTGCTGGCCCATGGGCCCCCCTCCATACCCTTAAGAGAGTCATAGTTACTCCCGCCGTTTACCCGCGCCGCACTGAATTTCGTCAAGTTGGGTCTGGCAAGCCGCTAACCCGGCCGGCCGGGCCTGACAACGCTCTAGAAACCCGGAACAGGCAGTTTCGTGAACCAACCGCGCACGCTCCTGACAATGCGTTAGCCAACCCTGCTCGGGCAAATCGTTAATCAAGCCCAACCCTGAAACTGCGTTAACCAACCCGGCCATGGCAATTCATTAACCAACCCGGCCCGGGCAAATGGTTAACCAAGCCTAAACCTGACAATTCGTTAACCAACCCGGCCCGGGCAAATGGGTAACCAAGCCGGCCGGGCAAATCGGTAACCGGCCCGGCAGCCCCGACTATTCGACAATCAACCAGCTGAGGACAAGCCCTTCGCCCTCAATAACAACTAGTTCTTGCCCCGCCGTCAAAATGTCCCGGCCGATGTTCATCAGAAACTCCTTGCTGGCCCATGGGCCCCCCTCCATACCCTTAAGAGAGTCATAGTTACTCCCGCCGTTTACCCGCGCCGCACTGAATTTCGTCAAGTTGGGTCTGGCAACCCGCTAACCCGGCCGGCCGGGCCTGACAACGCTCTAGAAACCCGGAACAGGCAGTTTCGTGAACCAACCGCGCACGCTCCTGACAATGCGTTAGCCAACCCTGCTCGGGGAAATCGTTAACCAAGCCCAACCCTGACAATGCGTTAATCAACCCGGCCATGGCAATTCATTAACCAACCCGGCTCGGGCAAATGGTTAACCAAGCCCAACCCTGACAATTAGTTAACCAACCCGGCCCGGGCAAATGGTTAACCAAGCCGGCCGGGCAAATCGGTAACCGGCCCGGCAGCCCCGACTATTCGACAATCAACCAGCTGAGGACAAACCCTTCACCCTCAATAACAACTACGTCTTGCCCCGCCGTCAAAATGTCCCGGCCGATGTTCATCAGAAACTCCTTGCTGGCCCATGGGCCCCCCTCCTTACCTTAAGAGAGTCATAGTTACTCCCGCCGTTTACCCGCGCCGCACTGAATTTCCTCAAGTTGGGTCTGGCAACCCGCTAACCCGGCCGGCCGGGCCTGACAACGCTCTAGAAACCCGGAACAGGCAGTTTCGTGAACCAACCGCGCACGCTCCTGACAATGCGTTAGCCAACCCTGCTCGGGCAAATCGTTAATCAAGCCCAACCCTGAAACTGCGTTAACCAACCCGGCCATGGCAATTCATTAACCAACCCGGCTCGGGCAAATGGTTAACCAAGCCGGCCGGGCAAATCGTTAACCGGCCCGGCAGCCCCGACAATTCGACAATCAACCCGCTGAGGACAAACCCTTCGCCCTCAATAACAACTAGTTCTTGCCCCGCCGTCAAAATGTCCCGGCCGATGTTCATCAGAAACTCCTTGCTGGCCCATGGGCCCCCCTCCTTACCTTAAGAGAGTCATAGTTACTCCCGCCGTTTACCCGCGCCGCACTGAATTACGTCAAGTTGGGTCTGGCAACCCGCTAACCCGGCCGGCCGGGCCTGACAACGCTCTAGAAACCCGGAACAGGCAGTTTCGTGAACCAACCGCGCACGCTCCTGACAATGCGTTAGCCAACCCTGCTCGGGCAAATCGTTAATCAAGCCCAACCCTGAAACTGCGTTAACCAACCCGGCCATGGCAATTCACTAACCAACCCGGCTCGGGCAAATGGTTAACCAAGCCCAACCCTGACAATTCGGTAACCAACCCGGCTCGGGCAAATGGTTAACCAAGCCGGCCGGGCAAATCGGTAGCCGGCCCGGCAGTCCCGACAATTCGACAATCAACCAGCTGAGGACAAACCCTTCGCCCTCAATAACAACTAGTTCTTGCCCCGCCGTCAAAATGTCCCGGCCGATGTTCATCAGAAACTCCTTGCTGGCCCATGGGCCCCCCTCCTTACCTTAAGAGAGTCATAGTTACTCCCGCCGTTTACCCGCGCCGCACTGAATTTCCTCAAGTTGGGTCTGGCAACCCGCCAACCCGGCCGGCCGGGCCTGACAACGCTCTAGAAACCCGGAACAGGCAGTTTCGTGAACCAACCGCGCACGCTCCTGACAATGCGTTAGCCAACCCTGCTCGGGGAAATCTTTAACCAAGCCCAACCCTGACAATGCGTTAATCAACCCGGCCATGGCAATTCATTAACCAACCCGGCTCGGGCAAATGGTTAACCAAGCCCAACCCTGACAATTAGTTAACCAACCCGGCCCGGGCAAATGGTTAACCAAGCCGGCCGGGCAAATCGCTAACCGGCCCGGCAGCCCCGACTATTCGACAATCAACCAGCTGAGGACAAACCCTTCACCCTCAATAACAACTACGTCTTGCCCCGCCGTCAAAATGTCCCGGCCGATGTTCATCAGAAACTCCTTGCTGGCCCATGGGCCCCCCTCCTTACCTTAAGAGAGTCATAGTTACTCCCGCCGTTTACCCGCGCCGCACTGAATTTCCTCAAGTTGGGTCTGGCAACCCGCTAACCCGGTCGGCCGGGCCTGACAACGCTCTAGAAACCCGGAACAGGCAGTTTCGTGAACCAACCGCGCACGCTCCTGACAATGCGTTAGCCAACCCTGCTCGGGCAAATCGTTAATCAAGCCCAACCCTGAAACTGCGTTAACCAACCCGGCCATGGCAATTCATTAACCAACCCGGCCCGGGCAAATGGTTAACCAAGCCTAAACCTGACAATTCGTTAACCAACCCGGCCCGGGCAAATGGGTAACCAAGCCGGCCGGGCAAATCGGTAACCGGCCCGGCAGCCCCGACTATTCGACAATCAACCAGCTGAGGACAAGCCCTTCGCCCTCAATAACAACTAGTTCTTGCCCCGCCGTCAAAATGTCCCGGCCGATGTTCATCAGAAACTCCTTGCTGGCCCATGGGCCCCCCTCCATACCCTTAAGAGAGTCATAGTTACTCCCGCCGTTTACCCGCGCCGCACTGAATTTCGTCAAGTTGGGTCTGGCAAGCCGCTAACCCGGCCGGCCGGGCCTGACAACGCTCTAGAAACCCGGAACAGGCAGTTTCGTGAACCAACCGCGCACGCTCCTGACAATGCGTTAGCCAACCCTGCTCGGGCAAATCGTTAATCAAGCCCAACCCTGAAACTGCGTTAACCAACCCGGCCATGGCAATTCATTAACCAACCCGGCCCGGGCAAATGGTTAACCAAGCCCAACCCTGACAATTCGTTAACCAACCCGGCCCGGGCAAATGGTTAACCAAGCCGGCCGGGCAAATCGGTAACCGGCCCGGCAGCCCCGACTATTCGACAATCAACCAGCTGAGGACAAACCCTTCACCCTCAATAACAACTACGTCTTGCCCCGCCGTCAAAATGTCCCGGCCGATGTTCATCAGAAACTCCTTGCTGGCCCATGGGCCCCCCCTCCTTACCTTAAGAGAGTCATAGTTACTCCCGCCGTTTACCCGCGCCGCACTGAATTTCGTCAAGTTGGGTCTGGCAAGCCGCTAACCCGGCCGGCCGGGCCTGACAACGCTCTACAAACCCGGAACAGGCAGTTTCGTGAACCAACCGCGCACGCTCCTGACAATGTGTTCACCCACCTTGCTCGGGCAAATCGTTAACCAAGCCCAAACCCGACAATTCGTTAACCAACCCAACCATGACAATTCGCTAACCAACCCGGCCCGGGCAAATGGTTAACCAAGCCTAAACCTGACAATTCGTTAACCAACCCGGCCCGGGCAAATGGGTAACCAAGCCGGCCGGGCAAATCGGTAACCGGCCCGGCAGCCCCGACTATTCGACAATCAACCAGCTGAGGACAAGCCCTTCGCCCTCAATAACAACTAGTTCTTGCCCCGCCGTCAAAATGTCCCGGCCGATGTTCATCAGAAACTCCTTGCTGGCCCATGGGCCCCCCGCCTTAAGTCATAGTTACTCCCGCCGAATACCGGCGCTTCACTGAATTTCGTCAAGCTGGCCCTGTCAAATCCTTAACCCGACCGGACCCTGACAATTCGATAAAAAAAACCAGCTGGCGCAGCCCACCTCTTCCAATGCTACGGCGCACGGGGCCCGCGCGGTGGGTGGGTGGGTGGGTGTGTGGGTGTGTGAGCTTGAACCATGTGTCCGGAGATCGGGTGGTCCAGGGAGTTTTGGTTACCCAGGTGCAATTCGTTAACCAAGTCTGGCTCGGAAGTCCGGATGCGGGTCGGATTTGCCGGCCACTGCCGGCCGGGAGTTCCAGAGCCCCGGCCGCCGGGGTCAAGTTCGGCCGCCCCTTTGACACA
>NC_092381.1:117322948-117335448 GCF_030028105.1 Mobula birostris | reverse complement strand
GGCCGCCTCGGTCGGCAGGAGGGCCCCGAAGTCGCCTTCATTCTGACTTCCGAGTCGGGACTTAGATTACTTTCGACTCTTCAGCCAAGGTCTCGGATCGACGGCGGGACCTGCGGTTGTCCCTCCGAAAATGCCGCCGCTCGGCCGGCACGGCCCGCCGAATACGTCCCCTTACTGGCTCCCGCCTCGGGACTTTGTCAGAAATTCATTCGGGCAAGGTTTCCATTCGGCGGCCGGAGCACCGGTAGTCATACGGAAAATGCCGCCCCTCGGCCGGCATGGGCCTGCGAATAGGTCCCGCTGACAGACTTCCGCAATTGGGTATTTGTCCGAAAATCCATACCGGCAATCTTCGGAATCGTGCGGAAAAGCTGCCGCGTGGCCCGGGTTAACCAATTGGGGAGGCCGGTGCCATCTACCGAATACTTCAACAACTCGTGAAAACGGCCTCCCTATATATCTGCAGGAACCCCGCCAATGCCCCCGTACAGAAATTGCATGTGTCAAAGGGGCGGCCGAATCTGACCCCGGCGGCCGAGCCTCTGGAACTCCGGGTCGGCCTCGGCCGGCAAATCCGACCCCCATCCAGACTTCCGGAGCGGACTTGGTTAACGAATTGCCACCGGGCAAATGGTTAACCGACAGATCTTGGAGGCTCGTTACCCAAGCCATCCCCCGCCGGTGCGAAAAGTTAACAATCAGCGGGCGGGCAATTCGTGAACCGAACGGGACCGGGCAATTCGTTAACCATTCGGAACCGGGCAATTCGTTAACCAACCTTGTCCTGGCAATGAGTGCACCAACCCGGCCGGACAATTCGTTAACCAAGCTGGCTCTGGCAATTCGTTAACCAACCTGGCCGGGACAATTCGTTAACCAACCCGGCCGGACACTTCGTTAACCAAGCTGGCTCTGGCAATTCGTTAACCTACCCGGCCATGGCAATTCGTTAACCAACCTGACCCTGACAATTCGTTAACCAACCCTGTCCTGGCAATGAGTGCACCAACCCGGCCGGACAATTCGGTAACCAACCAGACCCTGGCAATTCGTTAACCAACCAGGACGGGCAATTCGTCAACCAACCCTGTCCTGGCAATGAGTGCACCAACCCGGCCGGACAATTCGGTAACCAACCAGACCCTGGCAATTCGTTAACCAACCAGGACGGGCAATTCGTCAACCAACCCTGTCCTGGCAATGAGTGCACCAACCCGGCCGGACAATTCGGTAACCAACCAGACCCTGGCAATTCGTTAACCAACCTGACCCGGACAATTCGTTAACCAACCAGGACGGGCAATTCGTTAACCAACCAGGCCCGGACAATACTTTAACCACCCTGGTTTTCCAATTCGTGAACCAACTGGGAACGGACAATTCGGTAACCAACCCTGTCCTGGCAATGAGTGCACCAACCCGGCCGGACAATTCGTTAACCACCCTGTCCTTGCCAATTCGTGAACCAACTGGGAACGGACAATTCGTTAACCAACCCGGCCGGACAATTCGTTAACCAAGCTGGCTCTGGCAATTCGTTAACCTACCCGGCCATGGCAATTCGTTAACCAACCTGACCCTGACAATTCGTTAACCAGCCAGGACGGGCAATTCGTTAACCAACCTGGCCCGGACAATTCGTTAACCAGCCAGGACGGGCAATTCGTTAACCAACCTGGCCCGGACAATTCCTTAACCACCCTGGCCTTGCCAATTCGTGAACCAACTGGGAACGGACAATTCATTAAACAACCCTGTCCTGGCAATGAGTGCACCAACCCAGCCGGACAATTCGTTAACCAGTCTGACCCGGACAATTCGTTAACCAACCCTGCACGGTCAAGTCGTTAACCAAGCCCAAACCCGACAATTCGTTAACCAACCCATACGTGGCAATTCGCTAAACAACCCGGCTCGGGCAAATGGTTAACCAAGCCGGCCGGGCAAATCGGTAACCGGCCCGGCAGTCCCGACAATTCGACAATCAACCAGCTGAGGACAAACCCTTCGCCCTCAATAACAACTAGTTCTTGCCCCGCCGTCAAAATGTCCCGGCCGATGTTCATCAGAAACTCCTTGCTGGCCCATGGGCCCCCCCTCCTTACCTTAAGAGAGTCATAGTTACTCCCGCCGTTTACCCGCGCCGCACTGAATTTCGTCAAGTTGGGTCTGGCAAGCCGCTAACCCGGCCGGCCGGGCCTGACAACGCTCTAGAAACCCGGAACAGGCAGTTTCGTGAACCAACCGCGCACGCTCCTGACAATGCGTTAGCCAACCCTGCTCGGGCAAATCGTTAATCAAGCCCAACCCTGAAACTGCGTTAACCAACCCGGCCCGGGCAAATGGTTAACCAAGCCCAACCCTGACAATTCGGTAACCAACCCGGCCCGGGCAAATGGTTAACCAAGCCGGCCGGGCAAATCGGTAACCGGCCCGGCAGCCCCGACTATTCGACAATCAACCAGCTGAGGACAAACCCTTCACCCTCAATAACAACTACGTCTTGCCCCGCCGTCAAAATGTCCCGGCCGATGTTCATCAGAAACTCCTTGCTGGCCCATGGGCCCCCCTCCATACCTTAAGAGAGTCATAGTTACTCCCGCCGTTTACCCGCGCCGCACTGAATTTCGTCAAGTTGGGTCTGGCAAGCCGCTAACCCGGCCGGCCGGGCCTGACAACGCTCTAGAAACCCGGAACAGGCAGTTTCGTGAACCAACCGCGCACGCTCCTGACAATGCGTTAGCCAACCCTGCTCGGGCAAATCGTTAATCAAGCCCAACCCTGAAACTGCGTTAACCAACCCGGCCATGGCAATTCATTAACCAACCCGGCTCGGGCAAATGGTTAACCAAGCCCAACCCTGACAATTCGGTAACCAACCCGGCTCGGGCAAATGGTTAACCAAGCCGGCCGGGCAAATCGCTAACCGGCCCGGCAGTCCCGACAATTCGACAATCAACCCGCTGAGGACAAACCCTTCGCCCTCAATAACAACTAGTTCTTGCCCCGCCGTCAAAATGTCCCGGCCGATGTTCATCAGAAACTCCTTGCTGGCCCATGGGCCCCCCTCCTTAAGAGAGTCATAGTTACTCCCGCCGTTTACCCGCGCCGCACTGAATTTCGTCAAGTTGGGTCTGGCAAGCCGCTAACCCGGCCGGCCGGGCCTGACAACGCTCTAGAAACCCGGAACAGGCAGTTTCGTGAACCAACCGCGCACGCTCCTGACAATGCGTTAGCCAACCCTGCTCGGGCAAATCGTTAATCAAGCCCAACCCTGAAACTGCGTTAACCAACCCGGCCATGGCAATTCATTAACCAACCCGGCTCGGGCAAATGGTTAACCAAGCCCAACCCTGACAATTCGGTAACCAACCCGGCTCGGGCAAATGGTTAACCAAGCCGGCCGGGCAAATCGCTAACCGGCCCGGCAGTCCCGACAATTCGACAATCAACCCGCTGAGGACAAACCCTTCGCCCTCAATAACAACTAGTTCTTGCCCCGCCGTCAAAATGTCCCGGCCGATGTTCATCAGAAACTCCTTGCTGGCCCATGGGCCCCCCTCCTTAAGAGAGTCATAGTTACTCCCGCCGTTTACCCGCGCCGCACTGAATTTCGTCAAGTTGGGTCTGGCAAGCCGCTAACCCGGCCGGCCGGGCCTGACAACGCTCTGGAAACCCGGAACAGGCAGTTTCGTGAACCAACCGCGCACCCTCCTGACAATGCGTTAGCCAACCCTGCTCGGGCAAATCGTTAATCAAGCCCAACCCTGAAACTGCGTTAACCAACCCGGCCATGGCAATTCAGTAACCAACCCGGCCCGGGCAAATGGTTAACCAAGCCCAACCCTGACAATTCGTTAACCAACCCGGCCCGGGCAAATGGTTAACCAAGCCGGCCGGGCAAATCGCTAACCGGCCCGGCAGTCCCGACAATTCGACAATCAACCAGCTGAGGACAAGCCCTTCGCCCTCAATAACAACTAGTTCTTGCCCCGCCGTCAAAATGTCCCGGCCGATGTTCATCAGAAACTCCTTGCTGGCCCATGGGCCCCCCTCCATACCTTAAGAGAGTCATAGTTACTCCCGCCGTTTACCCGCGCCGCACTGAATTTCGTCAAGTTGGGTCTGGCAAGCCGCTAACCCGGCCGGCCGGGCCTGACAACGCTCTAGAAACCCGGAACAGGCAGTTTCGTGAACCAACCGCGCACGCTCCTGACAATGCGTTAGCCAACCCTGCTCGGGCAAATCGTTAATCAAGCCCAACCCTGAAACTGCGTTAACCAACCCGGCCATGGCAATTCATTAACCAACCCGGCTCGGGCAAATGGTTAACCAAGCCCAACCCTGACAATTCGGTAACCAACCCGGCTCGGGCAAATGGTTAACCAAGCCGGCCGGGCAAATCGCTAACCGGCCCGGCAGTCCCGACAATTCGACAATCAACCAGCTGAGGACAAGCCCTTCGCCCTCAATAACAACTAGTTCTTGCCCCGCCGTCATAATGTCCCGGCCGATGTTCATCAGAAACTCCTTGCTGGCCCATGGGCCCCCCTCCATACCCTTAAGAGAGTCATAGTTACTCCCGCCGTTTACCCGCGCCGCACTGAATTTCGTCAAGTTGGGTCTGGCAAGCCGCTAACCCGGCCGGCCGGGCCTGACAACGCTCTAGAAACCCGGAACAGGCAGTTTCGTGAACCAACCGCGCACGCTCCTGACAATGCGTTAGCCAACCCTGCTCGGGCAAATCGTTAATCAAGCCCAACCCTGAAACTGCGTTAACCAACCCGGCCATGGCAATTCATTAACCAACCCGGCCCGGGCAAATGGTTAACCAAGCCTAAACCTGACAATTCGTTAACCAACCCGGCCCGGGCAAATGGGTAACCAAGCCGGCCGGGCAAATCGGTAACCGGCCCGGCAGCCCCGACTATTCGACAATCAACCAGCTGAGGACAAGCCCTTCGCCCTCAATAACAACTAGTTCTTGCCCCGCCGTCAAAATGTCCCGGCCGATGTTCATCAGAAACTCCTTGCTGGCCCATGGGCCCCCCTCCATACCCTTAAGAGAGTCATAGTTACTCCCGCCGTTTACCCGCGCCGCACTGAATTTCGTCAAGTTGGGTCTGGCAACCCGCTAACCCGGCCGGCCGGGCCTGACAACGCTCTAGAAACCCGGAACAGGCAGTTTCGTGAACCAACCGCGCACGCTCCTGACAATGCGTTAGCCAACCCTGCTCGGGGAAATCGTTAACCAAGCCCAACCCTGACAATGCGTTAATCAACCCGGCCATGGCAATTCATTAACCAACCCGGCTCGGGCAAATGGTTAACCAAGCCCAACCCTGACAATTAGTTAACCAACCCGGCCCGGGCAAATGGTTAACCAAGCCGGCCGGGCAAATCGGTAACCGGCCCGGCAGCCCCGACTATTCGACAATCAACCAGCTGAGGACAAACCCTTCACCCTCAATAACAACTACGTCTTGCCCCGCCGTCAAAATGTCCCGGCCGATGTTCATCAGAAACTCCTTGCTGGCCCATGGGCCCCCCTCCTTACCTTAAGAGAGCATAGTTACTCCCGCCGTTTACCCGCGCCGCACTGAATTTCCTCAAGTTGGGTCTGGCAACCCGCTAACCCGGCCGGCCGGGCCTGACAACGCTCTAGAAACCCGGAACAGGCAGTTTCGTGAACCAACCGCGCACGCTCCTGACAATGCGTTAGCCAACCCTGCTCGGGCAAATCGTTAATCAAGCCCAACCCTGAAACTGCGTTAACCAACCCGGCCCGGGCAAATGGTTAACCAAGCCCAACCCTGACAATTCGGTAACCAACCCGGCCCGGGCAAATGGTTAACCAAGCCGGCCGGGCAAATCGGTAACCGGCCCGGCAGCCCCGACTATTCGACAATCAACCAGCTGAGGACAAACCCTTCACCCTCAATAACAACTACGTCTTGCCCCGCCGTCAAAATGTCCCGGCCGATGTTCATCAGAAACTCCTTGCTGGCCCATGGGCCCCCCTCCATACCTTAAGAGAGTCATAGTTACTCCCGCCGTTTACCCGCGCCGCACTGAATTTCGTCAAGTTGGGTCTGGCAAGCCGCTAACCCGGCCGGCCGGGCCTGACAACGCTCTAGAAACCCGGAACAGGCAGTTTCGTGAACCAACCGCGCACGCTCCTGACAATGCGTTAGCCAACCCTGCTCGGGCAAATCGTTAATCAAGCCCAACCCTGAAACTGCGTTAACCAACCCGGCCATGGCAATTCATTAACCAACCCGGCTCGGGCAAATGGTTAACCAAGCCCAACCCTGACAATTCGGTAACCAACCCGGCTCGGGCAAATGGTTAACCAAGCCGGCCGGGCAAATCGCTAACCGGCCCGGCAGTCCCGACAATTCGACAATCAACCAGCTGAGGACAAGCCCTTCGCCCTCAATAACAACTAGTTCTTGCCCCGCCGTCATAATGTCCCGGCCGATGTTCATCAGAAACTCCTTGCTGGCCCATGGGCCCCCCTCCATACCCTTAAGAGAGTCATAGTTACTCCCGCCGTTTACCCGCGCCGCACTGAATTTCGTCAAGTTGGGTCTGGCAAGCCGCTAACCCGGCCGGCCGGGCCTGACAACGCTCTAGAAACCCGGAACAGGCAGTTTCGTGAACCAACCGCGCACGCTCCTGACAATGCGTTAGCCAACCCTGCTCGGGCAAATCGTTAATCAAGCCCAACCCTGAAACTGCGTTAACCAACCCGGCCATGGCAATTCATTAACCAACCCGGCCCGGGCAAATGGTTAACCAAGCCTAAACCTGACAATTCGTTAACCAACCCGGCCCGGGCAAATGGGTAACCAAGCCGGCCGGGCAAATCGGTAACCGGCCCGGCAGCCCCGACTATTCGACAATCAACCAGCTGAGGACAAGCCCTTCGCCCTCAATAACAACTAGTTCTTGCCCCGCCGTCAAAATGTCCCGGCCGATGTTCATCAGAAACTCCTTGCTGGCCCATGGGCCCCCCTCCATACCCTTAAGAGAGTCATAGTTACTCCCGCCGTTTACCCGCGCCGCACTGAATTTCGTCAAGTTGGGTCTGGCAACCCGCTAACCCGGCCGGCCGGGCCTGACAACGCTCTAGAAACCCGGAACAGGCAGTTTCGTGAACCAACCGCGCACGCTCCTGACAATGCGTTAGCCAACCCTGCTCGGGGAAATCGTTAACCAAGCCCAACCCTGACAATGCGTTAATCAACCCGGCCATGGCAATTCATTAACCAACCCGGCTCGGGCAAATGGTTAACCAAGCCCAACCCTGACAATTAGTTAACCAACCCGGCCCGGGCAAATGGTTAACCAAGCCGGCCGGGCAAATCGGTAACCGGCCCGGCAGCCCCGACTATTCGACAATCAACCAGCTGAGGACAAACCCTTCACCCTCAATAACAACTACGTCTTGCCCCGCCGTCAAAATGTCCCGGCCGATGTTCATCAGAAACTCCTTGCTGGCCCATGGGCCCCCCTCCTTACCTTAAGAGAGCATAGTTACTCCCGCCGTTTACCCGCGCCGCACTGAATTTCCTCAAGTTGGGTCTGGCAACCCGCTAACCCGGCCGGCCGGGCCTGACAACGCTCTAGAAACCCGGAACAGGCAGTTTCGTGAACCAACCGCGCACGCTCCTGACAATGCGTTAGCCAACCCTGCTCGGGCAAATCGTTAATCAAGCCCAACCCTGAAACTGCGTTAACCAACCCGGCCCGGGCAAATGGTTAACCAAGCCCAACCCTGACAATTCGGTAACCAACCCGGCCCGGGCAAATGGTTAACCAAGCCGGCCGGGCAAATCGGTAACCGGCCCGGCAGCCCCGACTATTCGACAATCAACCAGCTGAGGACAAACCCTTCACCCTCAATAACAACTACGTCTTGCCCCGCCGTCAAAATGTCCCGGCCGATGTTCATCAGAAACTCCTTGCTGGCCCATGGGCCCCCCTCCATACCTTAAGAGAGTCATAGTTACTCCCGCCGTTTACCCGCGCCGCACTGAATTTCGTCAAGTTGGGTCTGGCAAGCCGCTAACCCGGCCGGCCGGGCCTGACAACGCTCTAGAAACCCGGAACAGGCAGTTTCGTGAACCAACCGCGCACGCTCCTGACAATGCGTTAGCCAACCCTGCTCGGGCAAATCGTTAATCAAGCCCAACCCTGAAACTGCGTTAACCAACCCGGCCATGGCAATTCATTAACCAACCCGGCTCGGGCAAATGGTTAACCAAGCCCAACCCTGACAATTCGGTAACCAACCCGGCTCGGGCAAATGGTTAACCAAGCCGGCCGGGCAAATCGCTAACCGGCCCGGCAGTCCCGACAATTCGACAATCAACCCGCTGAGGACAAACCCTTCGCCCTCAATAACAACTAGTTCTTGCCCCGCCGTCAAAATGTCCCGGCCGATGTTCATCAGAAACTCCTTGCTGGCCCATGGGCCCCCCTCCTTAAGAGAGTCATAGTTACTCCCGCCGTTTACCCGCGCCGCACTGAATTTCGTCAAGTTGGGTCTGGCAAGCCGCTAACCCGGCCGGCCGGGCCTGACAACGCTCTAGAAACCCGGAACAGGCAGTTTCGTGAACCAACCGCGCACGCTCCTGACAATGCGTTAGCCAACCCTGCTCGGGCAAATCGTTAATCAAGCCCAACCCTGAAACTGCGTTAACCAACCCGGCCATGGCAATTCATTAACCAACCCGGCTCGGGCAAATGGTTAACCAAGCCCAACCCTGACAATTCGGTAACCAACCCGGCTCGGGCAAATGGTTAACCAAGCCGGCCGGGCAAATCGCTAACCGGCCCGGCAGTCCCGACAATTCGACAATCAACCAGCTGAGGACAAGCCCTTCGCCCTCAATAACAACTAGTTCTTGCCCCGCCGTCATAATG
Organism: Mobula birostris; assembly: GCF_030028105.1. Lineage (NCBI taxonomy): Eukaryota > Metazoa > Chordata > Chondrichthyes > Myliobatiformes > Myliobatidae > Mobula > Mobula birostris. The sequence continues at coordinate 117,326,517 of NC_092381.1, read as the reverse complement.
TCCCGGCCGATGTTCATCAGAAACTCCTTGCTGGCCCATGGGCCCCCCTCCATACCCTTAAGAGAGTCATAGTTACTCCCGCCGTTTACCCGCGCCGCACTGAATTTCGTCAAGTTGGGTCTGGCAAGCCGCTAACCCGGCCGGCCGGGCCTGACAACGCTCTAGAAACCCGGAACAGGCAGTTTCGTGAACCAACCGCGCACGCTCCTGACAATGCGTTAGCCAACCCTGCTCGGGCAAATCGTTAATCAAGCCCAACCCTGAAACTGCGTTAACCAACCCGGCCATGGCAATTCATTAACCAACCCGGCCCGGGCAAATGGTTAACCAAGCCTAAACCTGACAATTCGTTAACCAACCCGGCCCGGGCAAATGGGTAACCAAGCCGGCCGGGCAAATCGGTAACCGGCCCGGCAGCCCCGACTATTCGACAATCAACCAGCTGAGGACAAGCCCTTCGCCCTCAATAACAACTAGTTCTTGCCCCGCCGTCAAAATGTCCCGGCCGATGTTCATCAGAAACTCCTTGCTGGCCCATGGGCCCCCCTCCATACCCTTAAGAGAGTCATAGTTACTCCCGCCGTTTACCCGCGCCGCACTGAATTTCGTCAAGTTGGGTCTGGCAACCCGCTAACCCGGCCGGCCGGGCCTGACAACGCTCTAGAAACCCGGAACAGGCAGTTTCGTGAACCAACCGCGCACGCTCCTGACAATGCGTTAGCCAACCCTGCTCGGGGAAATCGTTAACCAAGCCCAACCCTGACAATGCGTTAATCAACCCGGCCATGGCAATTCATTAACCAACCCGGCTCGGGCAAATGGTTAACCAAGCCCAACCCTGACAATTAGTTAACCAACCCGGCCCGGGCAAATGGTTAACCAAGCCGGCCGGGCAAATCGGTAACCGGCCCGGCAGCCCCGACTATTCGACAATCAACCAGCTGAGGACAAACCCTTCACCCTCAATAACAACTACGTCTTGCCCCGCCGTCAAAATGTCCCGGCCGATGTTCATCAGAAACTCCTTGCTGGCCCATGGGCCCCCCTCCTTACCTTAAGAGAGTCATAGTTACTCCCGCCGTTTACCCGCGCCGCACTGAATTTCCTCAAGTTGGGTCTGGCAACCCGCTAACCCGGCCGGCCGGGCCTGACAACGCTCTAGAAACCCGGAACAGGCAGTTTCGTGAACCAACCGCGCACGCTCCTGACAATGCGTTAGCCAACCCTGCTCGGGCAAATCGTTAATCAAGCCCAACCCTGAAACTGCGTTAACCAACCCGGCCATGGCAATTCATTAACCAACCCGGCTCGGGCAAATGGTTAACCAAGCCGGCCGGGCAAATCGTTAACCGGCCCGGCAGCCCCGACAATTCGACAATCAACCCGCTGAGGACAAACCCTTCGCCCTCAATAACAACTAGTTCTTGCCCCGCCGTCAAAATGTCCCGGCCGATGTTCATCAGAAACTCCTTGCTGGCCCATGGGCCCCCCTCCTTACCTTAAGAGAGTCATAGTTACTCCCGCCGTTTACCCGCGCCGCACTGAATTACGTCAAGTTGGGTCTGGCAACCCGCTAACCCGGCCGGCCGGGCCTGACAACGCTCTAGAAACCCGGAACAGGCAGTTTCGTGAACCAACCGCGCACGCTCCTGACAATGCGTTAGCCAACCCTGCTCGGGCAAATCGTTAATCAAGCCCAACCCTGAAACTGCGTTAACCAACCCGGCCATGGCAATTCACTAACCAACCCGGCTCGGGCAAATGGTTAACCAAGCCCAACCCTGACAATTCGGTAACCAACCCGGCTCGGGCAAATGGTTAACCAAGCCGGCCGGGCAAATCGGTAGCCGGCCCGGCAGTCCCGACAATTCGACAATCAACCAGCTGAGGACAAACCCTTCGCCCTCAATAACAACTAGTTCTTGCCCCGCCGTCAAAATGTCCCGGCCGATGTTCATCAGAAACTCCTTGCTGGCCCATGGGCCCCCCTCCTTACCTTAAGAGAGTCATAGTTACTCCCGCCGTTTACCCGCGCCGCACTGAATTTCCTCAAGTTGGGTCTGGCAACCCGCCAACCCGGCCGGCCGGGCCTGACAACGCTCTAGAAACCCGGAACAGGCAGTTTCGTGAACCAACCGCGCACGCTCCTGACAATGCGTTAGCCAACCCTGCTCGGGGAAATCTTTAACCAAGCCCAACCCTGACAATGCGTTAATCAACCCGGCCATGGCAATTCATTAACCAACCCGGCTCGGGCAAATGGTTAACCAAGCCCAACCCTGACAATTAGTTAACCAACCCGGCCCGGGCAAATGGTTAACCAAGCCGGCCGGGCAAATCGCTAACCGGCCCGGCAGCCCCGACTATTCGACAATCAACCAGCTGAGGACAAACCCTTCACCCTCAATAACAACTACGTCTTGCCCCGCCGTCAAAATGTCCCGGCCGATGTTCATCAGAAACTCCTTGCTGGCCCATGGGCCCCCCTCCTTACCTTAAGAGAGTCATAGTTACTCCCGCCGTTTACCCGCGCCGCACTGAATTTCCTCAAGTTGGGTCTGGCAACCCGCTAACCCGGTCGGCCGGGCCTGACAACGCTCTAGAAACCCGGAACAGGCAGTTTCGTGAACCAACCGCGCACGCTCCTGACAATGCGTTAGCCAACCCTGCTCGGGCAAATCGTTAATCAAGCCCAACCCTGAAACTGCGTTAACCAACCCGGCCATGGCAATTCATTAACCAACCCGGCCCGGGCAAATGGTTAACCAAGCCTAAACCTGACAATTCGTTAACCAACCCGGCCCGGGCAAATGGGTAACCAAGCCGGCCGGGCAAATCGGTAACCGGCCCGGCAGCCCCGACTATTCGACAATCAACCAGCTGAGGACAAGCCCTTCGCCCTCAATAACAACTAGTTCTTGCCCCGCCGTCAAAATGTCCCGGCCGATGTTCATCAGAAACTCCTTGCTGGCCCATGGGCCCCCCTCCATACCCTTAAGAGAGTCATAGTTACTCCCGCCGTTTACCCGCGCCGCACTGAATTTCGTCAAGTTGGGTCTGGCAAGCCGCTAACCCGGCCGGCCGGGCCTGACAACGCTCTAGAAACCCGGAACAGGCAGTTTCGTGAACCAACCGCGCACGCTCCTGACAATGCGTTAGCCAACCCTGCTCGGGCAAATCGTTAATCAAGCCCAACCCTGAAACTGCGTTAACCAACCCGGCCATGGCAATTCATTAACCAACCCGGCCCGGGCAAATGGTTAACCAAGCCCAACCCTGACAATTCGTTAACCAACCCGGCCCGGGCAAATGGTTAACCAAGCCGGCCGGGCAAATCGGTAACCGGCCCGGCAGCCCCGACTATTCGACAATCAACCAGCTGAGGACAAACCCTTCACCCTCAATAACAACTACGTCTTGCCCCGCCGTCAAAATGTCCCGGCCGATGTTCATCAGAAACTCCTTGCTGGCCCATGGGCCCCCCCTCCTTACCTTAAGAGAGTCATAGTTACTCCCGCCGTTTACCCGCGCCGCACTGAATTTCGTCAAGTTGGGTCTGGCAAGCCGCT
>NC_092381.1:117302948-117310448 GCF_030028105.1 Mobula birostris | reverse complement strand
CGCTTCCACTCGGCCTCTCCCAAAGGTAGGACCGACCAAGCCGGATCGATCGGGGAACAGAGGTCTAACGCAGACGACACTCGCGAGGGCACCAGCGGCAGGCTTGTCCCTTCTCCGTCTTGGTACACACAATGCCTCTTTGCTTTTCGGATCGATATAAAGCTTTTGCCACCGTCGGTCTGCCGGCCGCCGCCCGCGGTCCGCGCTCAGACTCTGTCTGTCCGCAGCCCCCGCTGCGTTCTTGGACTTTGTCATTTTTTTCGGAAATAGCGAAAAAAAGCTTTTATCATTGTAAGTCGGAGCTCGCCCGGCCTCCCGCTTACTGAGTCACAATTGAGTAAGGCTCACTTAGAACTCTGCACTGTGTCAACCGTACCACTAGTCACCCTGCTAAGTGTGTCTGGAAAACGTGTTCCCGTAAATCTCCGGGAACCCCGCCAATCCCCCCGTACAGAAATTGCATGTGTCAAGTCGGCGGGATGCCTCCCGGAAGTCCTGCCGGGAAGGTCGCACTCTGGCCCCGCCAGGCGGGGCAAATCCGACCCCCATAGTGACTTCCGGGCCTAACTCGTTAACCAGAGCCGCGACAGACCGTGCAACAATGACATGTGTCAAACCGGCGGCACGACGCCCGGAGCTCATGCCGGTCGCGGGGCACCTCGGGCCCGCCCGACGGGGCAGATCCGACCTTCACAGGCTTCCGACGGCAATTGGTTAACCGGCGTGGCGCCGAGGGCACGCGGCTGGCTCGGCGGGCGGCCCTCCGGTAGTGCCGCCGTCGATCGGCCGCCTCGGTCGGCAGGAGGGCCCCGAAGTCGCCTTCATTCTGACTTCCGAGTCGGGACTTAGATTACTTTCGACTCTTCAGCCAAGGTCTCGGATCGACGGCGGGACCTGCGGTTGTCCCTCCGAAAATGCCGCCGCTCGGCCGGCACGGCCCGCCGAATACGTCCCCTTACTGGCTCCCGCCTCGGGACTTTGTCAGAAATTCATTCGGGCAAGGTTTCCATTCGGCGGCCGGAGCACCGGTAGTCATACGGAAAATGCCGCCCCTCGGCCGGCATGGGCCTGCGAATAGGTCCCGCTGACAGACTTCCGCAATTGGGTATTTGTCCGAAAATCCATACCGGCAATCTTCGGAATCGTGCGGAAAAGCTGCCGCGTGGCCCGGGTTAACCAATTGGGGAGGCCGGTGCCATCTACCGAATACTTCAACAACTCGTGAAAACGGCCTCCCTATATATCTGCAGGAACCCCGCCAATGCCCCCGTACAGAAATTGCATGTGTCAAAGGGGCGGCCGAATCTGACCCCGGCGGCCGAGCCTCTGGAACTCCGGGTCGGCCTCGGCCGGCAAATCCGACCCCCATCCAGACTTCCGGAGCGGACTTGGTTAACGAATTGCCACCGGGCAAATGGTTAACCGACAGATCTTGGAGGCTCGTTACCCAAGCCATCCCCCGCCGGTGCGAAAAGTTAACAATCAGCGGGCGGGCAATTCGTGAACCGAACGGGACCGGGCAATTCGTTAACCATTCGGAACCGGGCAATTCGTTAACCAACCTTGTCCTGGCAATGAGTGCACCAACCCGGCCGGACAATTCGTTAACCAAGCTGGCTCTGGCAATTCGTTAACCAACCTGGCCGGGACAATTCGTTAACCAACCCGGCCGGACAATTCGTTAACCAAGCTGGCTCTGGCAATTCGTTAACCTACCCGGCCATGGCAATTCGTTAACCAACCTGACCCTGACAATTCGTTAACCAACCCTGTCCTGGCAATGAGTGCACCAACCCGGCCGGACAATTCGGTAACCAACCAGACCCTGGCAATTCGTTAACCAACCAGGACGGGCAATTCGTCAACCAACCCTGTCCTGGCAATGAGTGCACCAACCCGGCCGGACAATTCGGTAACCAACCAGACCCTGGCAATTCGTTAACCAACCAGGACGGGCAATTCGTCAACCAACCCTGTCCTGGCAATGAGTGCACCAACCCGGCCGGACAATTCGGTAACCAACCAGACCCTGGCAATTCGTTAACCAACCTGACCCGGACAATTCGTTAACCAACCAGGACGGGCAATTCGTTAACCAACCAGGCCCGGACAATACTTTAACCACCCTGGTTTTCCAATTCGTGAACCAACTGGGAACGGACAATTCGGTAACCAACCCTGTCCTGGCAATGAGTGCACCAACCCGGCCGGACAATTCGTTAACCACCCTGTCCTTGCCAATTCGTGAACCAACTGGGAACGGACAATTCGTTAACCAACCCGGCCGGACAATTCGTTAACCAAGCTGGCTCTGGCAATTCGTTAACCTACCCGGCCATGGCAATTCGTTAACCAACCTGACCCTGACAATTCGTTAACCAGCCAGGACGGGCAATTCGTTAACCAACCTGGCCCGGACAATTCGTTAACCAGCCAGGACGGGCAATTCGTTAACCAACCTGGCCCGGACAATTCCTTAACCACCCTGGCCTTGCCAATTCGTGAACCAACTGGGAACGGACAATTCATTAAACAACCCTGTCCTGGCAATGAGTGCACCAACCCAGCCGGACAATTCGTTAACCAGTCTGACCCGGACAATTCGCTAACCAACCCTGCTCGGGCAAATCGTTAACCAAGCCCAACCCCGACAATTCGTTAACCAACCCTGCACGGTCAAGTCGTTAACCAAGCCCAAACCCGACAATTCGTTAACCAACCCATACGTGGCAATTCGCTAAACAACCCGGCTCGGGCAAATGGTTAACCAAGCCGGCCGGGCAAATCGGTAACCGGCCCGGCAGTCCCGACAATTCGACAATCAACCAGCTGAGGACAAACCCTTCGCCCTCAATAACAACTAGTTCTTGCCCCGCCGTCAAAATGTCCCGGCCGATGTTCATCAGAAACTCCTTGCTGGCCCATGGGCCCCCCCTCCTTACCTTAAGAGAGTCATAGTTACTCCCGCCGTTTACCCGCGCCGCACTGAATTTCGTCAAGTTGGGTCTGGCAAGCCGCTAACCCGGCCGGCCGGGCCTGACAACGCTCTAGAAACCCGGAACAGGCAGTTTCGTGAACCAACCGCGCACGCTCCTGACAATGCGTTAGCCAACCCTGCTCGGGCAAATCGTTAATCAAGCCCAACCCTGAAACTGCGTTAACCAACCCGGCCCGGGCAAATGGTTAACCAAGCCCAACCCTGACAATTCGGTAACCAACCCGGCCCGGGCAAATGGTTAACCAAGCCGGCCGGGCAAATCGGTAACCGGCCCGGCAGCCCCGACTATTCGACAATCAACCAGCTGAGGACAAACCCTTCACCCTCAATAACAACTACGTCTTGCCCCGCCGTCAAAATGTCCCGGCCGATGTTCATCAGAAACTCCTTGCTGGCCCATGGGCCCCCCTCCATACCTTAAGAGAGTCATAGTTACTCCCGCCGTTTACCCGCGCCGCACTGAATTTCGTCAAGTTGGGTCTGGCAAGCCGCTAACCCGGCCGGCCGGGCCTGACAACGCTCTAGAAACCCGGAACAGGCAGTTTCGTGAACCAACCGCGCACGCTCCTGACAATGCGTTAGCCAACCCTGCTCGGGCAAATCGTTAATCAAGCCCAACCCTGAAACTGCGTTAACCAACCCGGCCATGGCAATTCATTAACCAACCCGGCTCGGGCAAATGGTTAACCAAGCCCAACCCTGACAATTCGGTAACCAACCCGGCTCGGGCAAATGGTTAACCAAGCCGGCCGGGCAAATCGCTAACCGGCCCGGCAGTCCCGACAATTCGACAATCAACCCGCTGAGGACAAACCCTTCGCCCTCAATAACAACTAGTTCTTGCCCCGCCGTCAAAATGTCCCGGCCGATGTTCATCAGAAACTCCTTGCTGGCCCATGGGCCCCCCTCCTTAAGAGAGTCATAGTTACTCCCGCCGTTTACCCGCGCCGCACTGAATTTCGTCAAGTTGGGTCTGGCAAGCCGCTAACCCGGCCGGCCGGGCCTGACAACGCTCTGGAAACCCGGAACAGGCAGTTTCGTGAACCAACCGCGCACCCTCCTGACAATGCGTTAGCCAACCCTGCTCGGGCAAATCGTTAATCAAGCCCAACCCTGAAACTGCGTTAACCAACCCGGCCATGGCAATTCAGTAACCAACCCGGCCCGGGCAAATGGTTAACCAAGCCCAACCCTGACAATTCGTTAACCAACCCGGCCCGGGCAAATGGTTAACCAAGCCGGCCGGGCAAATCGCTAACCGGCCCGGCAGTCCCGACAATTCGACAATCAACCAGCTGAGGACAAGCCCTTCGCCCTCAATAACAACTAGTTCTTGCCCCGCCGTCAAAATGTCCCGGCCGATGTTCATCAGAAACTCCTTGCTGGCCCATGGGCCCCCCTCCATACCTTAAGAGAGTCATAGTTACTCCCGCCGTTTACCCGCGCCGCACTGAATTTCGTCAAGTTGGGTCTGGCAAGCCGCTAACCCGGCCGGCCGGGCCTGACAACGCTCTAGAAACCCGGAACAGGCAGTTTCGTGAACCAACCGCGCACGCTCCTGACAATGCGTTAGCCAACCCTGCTCGGGCAAATCGTTAATCAAGCCCAACCCTGAAACTGCGTTAACCAACCCGGCCATGGCAATTCATTAACCAACCCGGCTCGGGCAAATGGTTAACCAAGCCCAACCCTGACAATTCGGTAACCAACCCGGCTCGGGCAAATGGTTAACCAAGCCGGCCGGGCAAATCGCTAACCGGCCCGGCAGTCCCGACAATTCGACAATCAACCAGCTGAGGACAAGCCCTTCGCCCTCAATAACAACTAGTTCTTGCCCCGCCGTCATAATGTCCCGGCCGATGTTCATCAGAAACTCCTTGCTGGCCCATGGGCCCCCCTCCATACCCTTAAGAGAGTCATAGTTACTCCCGCCGTTTACCCGCGCCGCACTGAATTTCGTCAAGTTGGGTCTGGCAAGCCGCTAACCCGGCCGGCCGGGCCTGACAACGCTCTAGAAACCCGGAACAGGCAGTTTCGTGAACCAACCGCGCACGCTCCTGACAATGCGTTAGCCAACCCTGCTCGGGCAAATCGTTAACCAACCTGACCCTGACAATTCGTTAACCAGCCAGGACGGGCAATTCGTTAACCAACCTGGCCCGGACAATTCGTTAACCAGCCAGGACGGGCAATTCGTTAACCAACCTGGCCCGGACAATTCCTTAACCACCCTGGCCTTGCCAATTCGTGAACCAACTGGGAACGGACAATTCATTAAACAACCCTGTCCTGGCAATGAGTGCACCAACCCAGCCGGACAATTCGTTAACCAGTCTGACCCGGACAATTCGCTAACCAACCCTGCTCGGGCAAATCGTTAACCAAGCCCAACCCCGACAATTCGTTAACCAACCCTGCACGGTCAAGTCGTTAACCAAGCCCAAACCCGACAATTCGTTAACCAACCCATACGTGGCAATTCGCTAAACAACCCGGCTCGGGCAAATGGTTAACCAAGCCGGCCGGGCAAATCGGTAACCGGCCCGGCAGTCCCGACAATTCGACAATCAACCAGCTGAGGACAAACCCTTCGCCCTCAATAACAACTAGTTCTTGCCCCGCCGTCAAAATGTCCCGGCCGATGTTCATCAGAAACTCCTTGCTGGCCCATGGGCCCCCCCTCCTTACCTTAAGAGAGTCATAGTTACTCCCGCCGTTTACCCGCGCCGCACTGAATTTCGTCAAGTTGGGTCTGGCAAGCCGCTAACCCGGCCGGCCGGGCCTGACAACGCTCTAGAAACCCGGAACAGGCAGTTTCGTGAACCAACCGCGCACGCTCCTGACAATGCGTTAGCCAACCCTGCTCGGGCAAATCTTTAACCAAGCCCAACCCTGACAATGCGTTAATCAACCCGGCCATGGCAATTCATTAACCAACCCTGCTCGGGCAAATCGTTAATCAAGCCCAACCCTGAAACTGCGTTAACCAACCCGGCCATGGCAATTCATTAACCAACCCGGCCCGGGCAAATGGTTAACCAAGCCTAAACCTGACAATTCGTTAACCAACCCGGCCCGGGCAAATGGTTAACCAAGCCGGCCGGGCAAATCGGTAACCGGCCCGGCAGCCCCGACTATTCGACAATCAACCAGCTGAGGACAAGCCCTTCGCCCTCAATAACAACTAGTTCTTGCCCCGCCGTCAAAATGTCCCGGCCGATGTTCATCAGAAACTCCTTGCTGGCCCATGGGCCCCCCTCCTTACCTTAAGAGAGTCATAGTTACTCCCGCCGTTTACCCGCGCCGCACTGAATTTCCTCAAGTTGGGTCTGGCAACCCGCTAACCCGGTCGGCCGGGCCTGACAACGCTCTAGAAACCCGGAACAGGCAGTTTCGTGAACCAACCGCGCACGCTCCTGACAATGCGTTAGCCAACCCTGCTCGGGCAAATCGTTAATCAAGCCCAACCCTGAAACTGCGTTAACCAACCCGGCCATGGCAATTCATTAACCAACCCGGCCCGGGCAAATGGTTAACCAAGCCTAAACCTGACAATTCGTTAACCAACCCGGCCCGGGCAAATGGGTAACCAAGCCGGCCGGGCAAATCGGTAACCGGCCCGGCAGCCCCGACTATTCGACAATCAACCAGCTGAGGACAAGCCCTTCGCCCTCAATAACAACTAGTTCTTGCCCCGCCGTCAAAATGTCCCGGCCGATGTTCATCAGAAACTCCTTGCTGGCCCATGGGCCCCCCTCCATACCCTTAAGAGAGTCATAGTTACTCCCGCCGTTTACCCGCGCCGCACTGAATTTCGTCAAGTTGGGTCTGGCAAGCCGCTAACCCGGCCGGCCGGGCCTGACAACGCTCTAGAAACCCGGAACAGGCAGTTTCGTGAACCAACCGCGCACGCTCCTGACAATGCGTTAGCCAACCCTGCTCGGGCAAATCGTTAATCAAGCCCAACCCTGAAACTGCGTTAACCAACCCGGCCATGGCAATTCATTAACCAACCCGGCCCGGGCAAATGGTTAACCAAGCCCAACCCTGACAATTCGTTAACCAACCCGGCCCGGGCAAATGGTTAACCAAGCCGGCCGGGCAAATCGGTAACCGGCCCGGCAGCCCCGACTATTCGACAATCAACCAGCTGAGGACAAACCCTTCACCCTCAATAACAACTACGTCTTGCCCCGCCGTCAAAATGTCCCGGCCGATGTTCATCAGAAACTCCTTGCTGGCCCATGGGCCCCCCCTCCTTACCTTAAGAGAGTCATAGTTACTCCCGCCGTTTACCCGCGCCGCACTGAATTTCGTCAAGTTGGGTCTGGCAAGCCGCTAACCCGGCCGGCCGGGCCTGACAACGCTCTACAAACCCGGAACAGGCAGTTTCGTGAACCAACCGCGCACGCTCCTGACAATGTGTTCACCCACCTTGCTCGGGCAAATCGTTAACCAAGCCCAAACCCGACAATTCGTTAACCAACCCAACCATGACAATT
>NC_092381.1:117282948-117290448 GCF_030028105.1 Mobula birostris | reverse complement strand
CTTTTGCCACCGTCGGTCTGCCGGCCGCCGCCCGCGGTCCGCGCTCAGACTCTGTCTGTCCGCAGCCCCCGCTGCGTTCTTGGACTTTGTCATTTTTTTCGGAAATAGCGAAAAAAAGCTTTTATCATTGTAAGTCGGAGCTCGCCCGGCCTCCCGCTTACTGAGTCACAATTGAGTAAGGCTCACTTAGAACTCTGCACTGTGTCAACCGTACCACTAGTCACCCTGCTAAGTGTGTCTGGAAAACGTGTTCCCGTAAATCTCCGGGAACCCCGCCAATCCCCCCGTACAGAAATTGCATGTGTCAAGTCGGCGGGATGCCTCCCGGAAGTCCTGCCGGGAAGGTCGCACTCTGGCCCCGCCAGGCGGGGCAAATCCGACCCCCATAGTGACTTCCGGGCCTAACTCGTTAACCAGAGCCGCGACAGACCGTGCAACAATGACATGTGTCAAACCGGCGGCACGACGCCCGGAGCTCATGCCGGTCGCGGGGCACCTCGGGCCCGCCCGACGGGGCAGATCCGACCTTCACAGGCTTCCGACGGCAATTGGTTAACCGGCGTGGCGCCGAGGGCACGCGGCTGGCTCGGCGGGCGGCCCTCCGGTAGTGCCGCCGTCGATCGGCCGCCTCGGTCGGCAGGAGGGCCCCGAAGTCGCCTTCATTCTGACTTCCGAGTCGGGACTTAGATTACTTTCGACTCTTCAGCCAAGGTCTCGGATCGACGGCGGGACCTGCGGTTGTCCCTCCGAAAATGCCGCCGCTCGGCCGGCACGGCCCGCCGAATACGTCCCCTTACTGGCTCCCGCCTCGGGACTTTGTCAGAAATTCATTCGGGCAAGGTTTCCATTCGGCGGCCGGAGCACCGGTAGTCATACGGAAAATGCCGCCCCTCGGCCGGCATGGGCCTGCGAATAGGTCCCGCTGACAGACTTCCGCAATTGGGTATTTGTCCGAAAATCCATACCGGCAATCTTCGGAATCGTGCGGAAAAGCTGCCGCGTGGCCCGGGTTAACCAATTGGGGAGGCCGGTGCCATCTACCGAATACTTCAACAACTCGTGAAAACGGCCTCCCTATATATCTGCAGGAACCCCGCCAATGCCCCCGTACAGAAATTGCATGTGTCAAAGGGGCGGCCGAATCTGACCCCGGCGGCCGAGCCTCTGGAACTCCGGGTCGGCCTCGGCCGGCAAATCCGACCCCCATCCAGACTTCCGGAGCGGACTTGGTTAACGAATTGCCACCGGGCAAATGGTTAACCGACAGATCTTGGAGGCTCGTTACCCAAGCCATCCCCCGCCGGTGCGAAAAGTTAACAATCAGCGGGCGGGCAATTCGTGAACCGAACGGGACCGGGCAATTCGTTAACCATTCGGAACCGGGCAATTCGTTAACCAACCTTGTCCTGGCAATGAGTGCACCAACCCGGCCGGACAATTCGTTAACCAAGCTGGCTCTGGCAATTCGTTAACCAACCTGGCCGGGACAATTCGTTAACCAACCCGGCCGGACAATTCGTTAACCAAGCTGGCTCTGGCAATTCGTTAACCTACCCGGCCATGGCAATTCGTTAACCAACCTGACCCTGACAATTCGTTAACCAACCCTGTCCTGGCAATGAGTGCACCAACCCGGCCGGACAATTCGGTAACCAACCAGACCCTGGCAATTCGTTAACCAACCAGGACGGGCAATTCGTCAACCAACCCTGTCCTGGCAATGAGTGCACCAACCCGGCCGGACAATTCGGTAACCAACCAGACCCTGGCAATTCGTTAACCAACCAGGACGGGCAATTCGTCAACCAACCCTGTCCTGGCAATGAGTGCACCAACCCGGCCGGACAATTCGGTAACCAACCAGACCCTGGCAATTCGTTAACCAACCTGACCCGGACAATTCGTTAACCAACCAGGACGGGCAATTCGTTAACCAACCAGGCCCGGACAATACTTTAACCACCCTGGTTTTCCAATTCGTGAACCAACTGGGAACGGACAATTCGGTAACCAACCCTGTCCTGGCAATGAGTGCACCAACCCGGCCGGACAATTCGTTAACCACCCTGTCCTTGCCAATTCGTGAACCAACTGGGAACGGACAATTCGTTAACCAACCCGGCCGGACAATTCGTTAACCAAGCTGGCTCTGGCAATTCGTTAACCTACCCGGCCATGGCAATTCGTTAACCAACCTGACCCTGACAATTCGTTAACCAGCCAGGACGGGCAATTCGTTAACCAACCTGGCCCGGACAATTCGTTAACCAGCCAGGACGGGCAATTCGTTAACCAACCTGGCCCGGACAATTCCTTAACCACCCTGGCCTTGCCAATTCGTGAACCAACTGGGAACGGACAATTCATTAAACAACCCTGTCCTGGCAATGAGTGCACCAACCCAGCCGGACAATTCGTTAACCAGTCTGACCCGGACAATTCGCTAACCAACCCTGCTCGGGCAAATCGTTAACCAAGCCCAACCCCGACAATTCGTTAACCAACCCTGCACGGTCAAGTCGTTAACCAAGCCCAAACCCGACAATTCGTTAACCAACCCATACGTGGCAATTCGCTAAACAACCCGGCTCGGGCAAATGGTTAACCAAGCCGGCCGGGCAAATCGGTAACCGGCCCGGCAGTCCCGACAATTCGACAATCAACCAGCTGAGGACAAACCCTTCGCCCTCAATAACAACTAGTTCTTGCCCCGCCGTCAAAATGTCCCGGCCGATGTTCATCAGAAACTCCTTGCTGGCCCATGGGCCCCCCCTCCTTACCTTAAGAGAGTCATAGTTACTCCCGCCGTTTACCCGCGCCGCACTGAATTTCGTCAAGTTGGGTCTGGCAAGCCGCTAACCCGGCCGGCCGGGCCTGACAACGCTCTAGAAACCCGGAACAGGCAGTTTCGTGAACCAACCGCGCACGCTCCTGACAATGCGTTAGCCAACCCTGCTCGGGCAAATCGTTAATCAAGCCCAACCCTGAAACTGCGTTAACCAACCCGGCCATGGCAATTCAGTAACCAACCCGGCCCGGGCAAATGGTTAACCAAGCCCAACCCTGACAATTCGTTAACCAACCCGGCCCGGGCAAATGGTTAACCAAGCCGGCCGGGCAAATCGCTAACCGGCCCGGCAGTCCCGACAATTCGACAATCAACCAGCTGAGGACAAGCCCTTCGCCCTCAATAACAACTAGTTCTTGCCCCGCCGTCAAAATGTCCCGGCCGATGTTCATCAGAAACTCCTTGCTGGCCCATGGGCCCCCCTCCATACCTTAAGAGAGTCATAGTTACTCCCGCCGTTTACCCGCGCCGCACTGAATTTCGTCAAGTTGGGTCTGGCAAGCCGCTAACCCGGCCGGCCGGGCCTGACAACGCTCTAGAAACCCGGAACAGGCAGTTTCGTGAACCAACCGCGCACGCTCCTGACAATGCGTTAGCCAACCCTGCTCGGGCAAATCGTTAATCAAGCCCAACCCTGAAACTGCGTTAACCAACCCGGCCATGGCAATTCATTAACCAACCCGGCTCGGGCAAATGGTTAACCAAGCCCAACCCTGACAATTCGGTAACCAACCCGGCTCGGGCAAATGGTTAACCAAGCCGGCCGGGCAAATCGCTAACCGGCCCGGCAGTCCCGACAATTCGACAATCAACCAGCTGAGGACAAGCCCTTCGCCCTCAATAACAACTAGTTCTTGCCCCGCCGTCATAATGTCCCGGCCGATGTTCATCAGAAACTCCTTGCTGGCCCATGGGCCCCCCTCCATACCCTTAAGAGAGTCATAGTTACTCCCGCCGTTTACCCGCGCCGCACTGAATTTCGTCAAGTTGGGTCTGGCAAGCCGCTAACCCGGCCGGCCGGGCCTGACAACGCTCTAGAAACCCGGAACAGGCAGTTTCGTGAACCAACCGCGCACGCTCCTGACAATGCGTTAGCCAACCCTGCTCGGGCAAATCGTTAATCAAGCCCAACCCTGAAACTGCGTTAACCAACCCGGCCATGGCAATTCATTAACCAACCCGGCCCGGGCAAATGGTTAACCAAGCCTAAACCTGACAATTCGTTAACCAACCCGGCCCGGGCAAATGGGTAACCAAGCCGGCCGGGCAAATCGGTAACCGGCCCGGCAGCCCCGACTATTCGACAATCAACCAGCTGAGGACAAGCCCTTCGCCCTCAATAACAACTAGTTCTTGCCCCGCCGTCAAAATGTCCCGGCCGATGTTCATCAGAAACTCCTTGCTGGCCCATGGGCCCCCCTCCATACCCTTAAGAGAGTCATAGTTACTCCCGCCGTTTACCCGCGCCGCACTGAATTTCGTCAAGTTGGGTCTGGCAACCCGCTAACCCGGCCGGCCGGGCCTGACAACGCTCTAGAAACCCGGAACAGGCAGTTTCGTGAACCAACCGCGCACGCTCCTGACAATGCGTTAGCCAACCCTGCTCGGGGAAATCGTTAACCAAGCCCAACCCTGACAATGCGTTAATCAACCCGGCCATGGCAATTCATTAACCAACCCGGCTCGGGCAAATGGTTAACCAAGCCCAACCCTGACAATTAGTTAACCAACCCGGCCCGGGCAAATGGTTAACCAAGCCGGCCGGGCAAATCGGTAACCGGCCCGGCAGCCCCGACTATTCGACAATCAACCAGCTGAGGACAAACCCTTCACCCTCAATAACAACTACGTCTTGCCCCGCCGTCAAAATGTCCCGGCCGATGTTCATCAGAAACTCCTTGCTGGCCCATGGGCCCCCCTCCTTACCTTAAGAGAGTCATAGTTACTCCCGCCGTTTACCCGCGCCGCACTGAATTTCCTCAAGTTGGGTCTGGCAACCCGCTAACCCGGCCGGCCGGGCCTGACAACGCTCTAGAAACCCGGAACAGGCAGTTTCGTGAACCAACCGCGCACGCTCCTGACAATGCGTTAGCCAACCCTGCTCGGGCAAATCGTTAATCAAGCCCAACCCTGAAACTGCGTTAACCAACCCGGCCATGGCAATTCATTAACCAACCCGGCTCGGGCAAATGGTTAACCAAGCCGGCCGGGCAAATCGTTAACCGGCCCGGCAGCCCCGACAATTCGACAATCAACCCGCTGAGGACAAACCCTTCGCCCTCAATAACAACTAGTTCTTGCCCCGCCGTCAAAATGTCCCGGCCGATGTTCATCAGAAACTCCTTGCTGGCCCATGGGCCCCCCTCCTTACCTTAAGAGAGTCATAGTTACTCCCGCCGTTTACCCGCGCCGCACTGAATTACGTCAAGTTGGGTCTGGCAACCCGCTAACCCGGCCGGCCGGGCCTGACAACGCTCTAGAAACCCGGAACAGGCAGTTTCGTGAACCAACCGCGCACGCTCCTGACAATGCGTTAGCCAACCCTGCTCGGGCAAATCGTTAATCAAGCCCAACCCTGAAACTGCGTTAACCAACCCGGCCATGGCAATTCACTAACCAACCCGGCTCGGGCAAATGGTTAACCAAGCCCAACCCTGACAATTCGGTAACCAACCCGGCTCGGGCAAATGGTTAACCAAGCCGGCCGGGCAAATCGGTAGCCGGCCCGGCAGTCCCGACAATTCGACAATCAACCAGCTGAGGACAAACCCTTCGCCCTCAATAACAACTAGTTCTTGCCCCGCCGTCAAAATGTCCCGGCCGATGTTCATCAGAAACTCCTTGCTGGCCCATGGGCCCCCCTCCTTACCTTAAGAGAGTCATAGTTACTCCCGCCGTTTACCCGCGCCGCACTGAATTTCCTCAAGTTGGGTCTGGCAACCCGCCAACCCGGCCGGCCGGGCCTGACAACGCTCTAGAAACCCGGAACAGGCAGTTTCGTGAACCAACCGCGCACGCTCCTGACAATGCGTTAGCCAACCCTGCTCGGGGAAATCTTTAACCAAGCCCAACCCTGACAATGCGTTAATCAACCCGGCCATGGCAATTCATTAACCAACCCGGCTCGGGCAAATGGTTAACCAAGCCCAACCCTGACAATTAGTTAACCAACCCGGCCCGGGCAAATGGTTAACCAAGCCGGCCGGGCAAATCGCTAACCGGCCCGGCAGCCCCGACTATTCGACAATCAACCAGCTGAGGACAAACCCTTCACCCTCAATAACAACTACGTCTTGCCCCGCCGTCAAAATGTCCCGGCCGATGTTCATCAGAAACTCCTTGCTGGCCCATGGGCCCCCCTCCTTACCTTAAGAGAGTCATAGTTACTCCCGCCGTTTACCCGCGCCGCACTGAATTTCCTCAAGTTGGGTCTGGCAACCCGCTAACCCGGTCGGCCGGGCCTGACAACGCTCTAGAAACCCGGAACAGGCAGTTTCGTGAACCAACCGCGCACGCTCCTGACAATGCGTTAGCCAACCCTGCTCGGGCAAATCGTTAATCAAGCCCAACCCTGAAACTGCGTTAACCAACCCGGCCATGGCAATTCATTAACCAACCCGGCCCGGGCAAATGGTTAACCAAGCCTAAACCTGACAATTCGTTAACCAACCCGGCCCGGGCAAATGGGTAACCAAGCCGGCCGGGCAAATCGGTAACCGGCCCGGCAGCCCCGACTATTCGACAATCAACCAGCTGAGGACAAGCCCTTCGCCCTCAATAACAACTAGTTCTTGCCCCGCCGTCAAAATGTCCCGGCCGATGTTCATCAGAAACTCCTTGCTGGCCCATGGGCCCCCCTCCATACCCTTAAGAGAGTCATAGTTACTCCCGCCGTTTACCCGCGCCGCACTGAATTTCGTCAAGTTGGGTCTGGCAAGCCGCTAACCCGGCCGGCCGGGCCTGACAACGCTCTAGAAACCCGGAACAGGCAGTTTCGTGAACCAACCGCGCACGCTCCTGACAATGCGTTAGCCAACCCTGCTCGGGCAAATCGTCAATCAAGCCCAACCCTGAAACTGCGTTAACCAACCCGGCCATGGCAATTCATTAACCAACCCGGCCCGGGCAAATGGTTAACCAAGCCCAACCCTGACAATTCGTTAACCAACCCAACCATGACAATTCGCTAACCAACCCGGCCCGGGCAAATGGTTAACCAAGCCTAAACCTGACAATTCGTTAACCAACCCGGCCCGGGCAAATGGGTAACCAAGCCGGCCGGGCAAATCGGTAACCGGCCCGGCAGCCCCGACTATTCGACAATCAACCAGCTGAGGACAAGCCCTTCGCCCTCAATAACAACTAGTTCTTGCCCCGCCGTCAAAATGTCCCGGCCGATGTTCATCAGAAACTCCTTGCTGGCCCATGGGCCCCCCGCCTTAAGTCATAGTTACTCCCGCCGAATACCGGCGCTTCACTGAATTTCGTCAAGCTGGCCCTGTCAAATCCTTAACCCGACCGGACCCTGACAATTCGATAAAAAAAACCAGCTGGCGCAGCCCACCTCTTCCAATGCTACGGCGCACGGGGCCCGCGCGGTGGGTGGGTGGGTGGGTGTGTGGGTGTGTGAGCTTGAACCATGTGTCCGGAGA
>NC_092381.1:117262948-117270448 GCF_030028105.1 Mobula birostris | reverse complement strand
CCCGGAGCTCATGCCGGTCGCGGGGCACCTCGGGCCCGCCCGACGGGGCAGATCCGACCTTCACAGGCTTCCGACGGCAATTGGTTAACCGGCGTGGCGCCGAGGGCACGCGGCTGGCTCGGCGGGCGGCCCTCCGGTAGTGCCGCCGTCGATCGGCCGCCTCGGTCGGCAGGAGGGCCCCGAAGTCGCCTTCATTCTGACTTCCGAGTCGGGACTTAGATTACTTTCGACTCTTCAGCCAAGGTCTCGGATCGACGGCGGGACCTGCGGTTGTCCCTCCGAAAATGCCGCCGCTCGGCCGGCACGGCCCGCCGAATACGTCCCCTTACTGGCTCCCGCCTCGGGACTTTGTCAGAAATTCATTCGGGCAAGGTTTCCATTCGGCGGCCGGAGCACCGGTAGTCATACGGAAAATGCCGCCCCTCGGCCGGCATGGGCCTGCGAATAGGTCCCGCTGACAGACTTCCGCAATTGGGTATTTGTCCGAAAATCCATACCGGCAATCTTCGGAATCGTGCGGAAAAGCTGCCGCGTGGCCCGGGTTAACCAATTGGGGAGGCCGGTGCCATCTACCGAATACTTCAACAACTCGTGAAAACGGCCTCCCTATATATCTGCAGGAACCCCGCCAATGCCCCCGTACAGAAATTGCATGTGTCAAAGGGGCGGCCGAATCTGACCCCGGCGGCCGAGCCTCTGGAACTCCGGGTCGGCCTCGGCCGGCAAATCCGACCCCCATCCAGACTTCCGGAGCGGACTTGGTTAACGAATTGCCACCGGGCAAATGGTTAACCGACAGATCTTGGAGGCTCGTTACCCAAGCCATCCCCCGCCGGTGCGAAAAGTTAACAATCAGCGGGCGGGCAATTCGTGAACCGAACGGGACCGGGCAATTCGTTAACCATTCGGAACCGGGCAATTCGTTAACCAACCTTGTCCTGGCAATGAGTGCACCAACCCGGCCGGACAATTCGTTAACCAAGCTGGCTCTGGCAATTCGTTAACCAACCTGGCCGGGACAATTCGTTAACCAACCCGGCCGGACAATTCGTTAACCAAGCTGGCTCTGGCAATTCGTTAACCTACCCGGCCATGGCAATTCGTTAACCAACCTGACCCTGACAATTCGTTAACCAACCCTGTCCTGGCAATGAGTGCACCAACCCGGCCGGACAATTCGGTAACCAACCAGACCCTGGCAATTCGTTAACCAACCAGGACGGGCAATTCGTCAACCAACCCTGTCCTGGCAATGAGTGCACCAACCCGGCCGGACAATTCGGTAACCAACCAGACCCTGGCAATTCGTTAACCAACCAGGACGGGCAATTCGTCAACCAACCCTGTCCTGGCAATGAGTGCACCAACCCGGCCGGACAATTCGGTAACCAACCAGACCCTGGCAATTCGTTAACCAACCTGACCCGGACAATTCGTTAACCAACCAGGACGGGCAATTCGTTAACCAACCAGGCCCGGACAATACTTTAACCACCCTGGTTTTCCAATTCGTGAACCAACTGGGAACGGACAATTCGGTAACCAACCCTGTCCTGGCAATGAGTGCACCAACCCGGCCGGACAATTCGTTAACCACCCTGTCCTTGCCAATTCGTGAACCAACTGGGAACGGACAATTCGTTAACCAACCCGGCCGGACAATTCGTTAACCAAGCTGGCTCTGGCAATTCGTTAACCTACCCGGCCATGGCAATTCGTTAACCAACCTGACCCTGACAATTCGTTAACCAGCCAGGACGGGCAATTCGTTAACCAACCTGGCCCGGACAATTCGTTAACCAGCCAGGACGGGCAATTCGTTAACCAACCTGGCCCGGACAATTCCTTAACCACCCTGGCCTTGCCAATTCGTGAACCAACTGGGAACGGACAATTCATTAAACAACCCTGTCCTGGCAATGAGTGCACCAACCCAGCCGGACAATTCGTTAACCAGTCTGACCCGGACAATTCGCTAACCAACCCTGCTCGGGCAAATCGTTAACCAAGCCCAACCCCGACAATTCGTTAACCAACCCTGCACGGTCAAGTCGTTAACCAAGCCCAAACCCGACAATTCGTTAACCAACCCATACGTGGCAATTCGCTAAACAACCCGGCTCGGGCAAATGGTTAACCAAGCCGGCCGGGCAAATCGGTAACCGGCCCGGCAGTCCCGACAATTCGACAATCAACCAGCTGAGGACAAACCCTTCGCCCTCAATAACAACTAGTTCTTGCCCCGCCGTCAAAATGTCCCGGCCGATGTTCATCAGAAACTCCTTGCTGGCCCATGGGCCCCCCCTCCTTACCTTAAGAGAGTCATAGTTACTCCCGCCGTTTACCCGCGCCGCACTGAATTTCGTCAAGTTGGGTCTGGCAAGCCGCTAACCCGGCCGGCCGGGCCTGACAACGCTCTAGAAACCCGGAACAGGCAGTTTCGTGAACCAACCGCGCACGCTCCTGACAATGCGTTAGCCAACCCTGCTCGGGCAAATCGTTAATCAAGCCCAACCCTGAAACTGCGTTAACCAACCCGGCCCGGGCAAATGGTTAACCAAGCCCAACCCTGACAATTCGGTAACCAACCCGGCCCGGGCAAATGGTTAACCAAGCCGGCCGGGCAAATCGGTAACCGGCCCGGCAGCCCCGACTATTCGACAATCAACCAGCTGAGGACAAACCCTTCACCCTCAATAACAACTACGTCTTGCCCCGCCGTCAAAATGTCCCGGCCGATGTTCATCAGAAACTCCTTGCTGGCCCATGGGCCCCCCTCCATACCTTAAGAGAGTCATAGTTACTCCCGCCGTTTACCCGCGCCGCACTGAATTTCGTCAAGTTGGGTCTGGCAAGCCGCTAACCCGGCCGGCCGGGCCTGACAACGCTCTAGAAACCCGGAACAGGCAGTTTCGTGAACCAACCGCGCACGCTCCTGACAATGCGTTAGCCAACCCTGCTCGGGCAAATCGTTAATCAAGCCCAACCCTGAAACTGCGTTAACCAACCCGGCCATGGCAATTCATTAACCAACCCGGCTCGGGCAAATGGTTAACCAAGCCCAACCCTGACAATTCGGTAACCAACCCGGCTCGGGCAAATGGTTAACCAAGCCGGCCGGGCAAATCGCTAACCGGCCCGGCAGTCCCGACAATTCGACAATCAACCCGCTGAGGACAAACCCTTCGCCCTCAATAACAACTAGTTCTTGCCCCGCCGTCAAAATGTCCCGGCCGATGTTCATCAGAAACTCCTTGCTGGCCCATGGGCCCCCCTCCTTAAGAGAGTCATAGTTACTCCCGCCGTTTACCCGCGCCGCACTGAATTTCGTCAAGTTGGGTCTGGCAAGCCGCTAACCCGGCCGGCCGGGCCTGACAACGCTCTGGAAACCCGGAACAGGCAGTTTCGTGAACCAACCGCGCACCCTCCTGACAATGCGTTAGCCAACCCTGCTCGGGCAAATCGTTAATCAAGCCCAACCCTGAAACTGCGTTAACCAACCCGGCCATGGCAATTCAGTAACCAACCCGGCCCGGGCAAATGGTTAACCAAGCCCAACCCTGACAATTCGTTAACCAACCCGGCCCGGGCAAATGGTTAACCAAGCCGGCCGGGCAAATCGCTAACCGGCCCGGCAGTCCCGACAATTCGACAATCAACCAGCTGAGGACAAGCCCTTCGCCCTCAATAACAACTAGTTCTTGCCCCGCCGTCAAAATGTCCCGGCCGATGTTCATCAGAAACTCCTTGCTGGCCCATGGGCCCCCCTCCATACCTTAAGAGAGTCATAGTTACTCCCGCCGTTTACCCGCGCCGCACTGAATTTCGTCAAGTTGGGTCTGGCAAGCCGCTAACCCGGCCGGCCGGGCCTGACAACGCTCTAGAAACCCGGAACAGGCAGTTTCGTGAACCAACCGCGCACGCTCCTGACAATGCGTTAGCCAACCCTGCTCGGGCAAATCGTTAATCAAGCCCAACCCTGAAACTGCGTTAACCAACCCGGCCATGGCAATTCATTAACCAACCCGGCTCGGGCAAATGGTTAACCAAGCCCAACCCTGACAATTCGGTAACCAACCCGGCTCGGGCAAATGGTTAACCAAGCCGGCCGGGCAAATCGCTAACCGGCCCGGCAGTCCCGACAATTCGACAATCAACCAGCTGAGGACAAGCCCTTCGCCCTCAATAACAACTAGTTCTTGCCCCGCCGTCATAATGTCCCGGCCGATGTTCATCAGAAACTCCTTGCTGGCCCATGGGCCCCCCTCCATACCCTTAAGAGAGTCATAGTTACTCCCGCCGTTTACCCGCGCCGCACTGAATTTCGTCAAGTTGGGTCTGGCAAGCCGCTAACCCGGCCGGCCGGGCCTGACAACGCTCTAGAAACCCGGAACAGGCAGTTTCGTGAACCAACCGCGCACGCTCCTGACAATGCGTTAGCCAACCCTGCTCGGGCAAATCGTTAATCAAGCCCAACCCTGAAACTGCGTTAACCAACCCGGCCATGGCAATTCATTAACCAACCCGGCCCGGGCAAATGGTTAACCAAGCCTAAACCTGACAATTCGTTAACCAACCCGGCCCGGGCAAATGGGTAACCAAGCCGGCCGGGCAAATCGGTAACCGGCCCGGCAGCCCCGACTATTCGACAATCAACCAGCTGAGGACAAGCCCTTCGCCCTCAATAACAACTAGTTCTTGCCCCGCCGTCAAAATGTCCCGGCCGATGTTCATCAGAAACTCCTTGCTGGCCCATGGGCCCCCCTCCATACCCTTAAGAGAGTCATAGTTACTCCCGCCGTTTACCCGCGCCGCACTGAATTTCGTCAAGTTGGGTCTGGCAACCCGCTAACCCGGCCGGCCGGGCCTGACAACGCTCTAGAAACCCGGAACAGGCAGTTTCGTGAACCAACCGCGCACGCTCCTGACAATGCGTTAGCCAACCCTGCTCGGGGAAATCGTTAACCAAGCCCAACCCTGACAATGCGTTAATCAACCCGGCCATGGCAATTCATTAACCAACCCGGCTCGGGCAAATGGTTAACCAAGCCCAACCCTGACAATTAGTTAACCAACCCGGCCCGGGCAAATGGTTAACCAAGCCGGCCGGGCAAATCGGTAACCGGCCCGGCAGCCCCGACTATTCGACAATCAACCAGCTGAGGACAAACCCTTCACCCTCAATAACAACTACGTCTTGCCCCGCCGTCAAAATGTCCCGGCCGATGTTCATCAGAAACTCCTTGCTGGCCCATGGGCCCCCCTCCTTACCTTAAGAGAGTCATAGTTACTCCCGCCGTTTACCCGCGCCGCACTGAATTTCCTCAAGTTGGGTCTGGCAACCCGCTAACCCGGCCGGCCGGGCCTGACAACGCTCTAGAAACCCGGAACAGGCAGTTTCGTGAACCAACCGCGCACGCTCCTGACAATGCGTTAGCCAACCCTGCTCGGGCAAATCGTTAATCAAGCCCAACCCTGAAACTGCGTTAACCAACCCGGCCATGGCAATTCATTAACCAACCCGGCTCGGGCAAATGGTTAACCAAGCCGGCCGGGCAAATCGTTAACCGGCCCGGCAGCCCCGACAATTCGACAATCAACCCGCTGAGGACAAACCCTTCGCCCTCAATAACAACTAGTTCTTGCCCCGCCGTCAAAATGTCCCGGCCGATGTTCATCAGAAACTCCTTGCTGGCCCATGGGCCCCCCTCCTTACCTTAAGAGAGTCATAGTTACTCCCGCCGTTTACCCGCGCCGCACTGAATTACGTCAAGTTGGGTCTGGCAAGCCGCTAACCCGGCCGGCCGGGCCTGACAACGCTCTAGAAACCCGGAACAGGCAGTTTCGTGAACCAACCGCGCACGCTCCTGACAATGCGTTAGCCAACCCTGCTCGGGCAAATCGTTAATCAAGCCCAACCCTGAAACTGCGTTAACCAACCCGGCCATGGCAATTCATTAACCAACCCGGCCCGGGCAAATGGTTAACCAAGCCCAACCCTGACAATTCGTTAACCAACCCGGCCCGGGCAAATGGTTAACCAAGCCGGCCGGGCAAATCGGTAACCGGCCCGGCAGCCCCGACTATTCGACAATCAACCAGCTGAGGACAAACCCTTCACCCTCAATAACAACTACGTCTTGCCCCGCCGTCAAAATGTCCCGGCCGATGTTCATCAGAAACTCCTTGCTGGCCCATGGAGAGTCATAGTTACTCCCGCCGTTTACCCGCGCCGCACTGAATTTCGTCAAGTTGGGTCTGGCAAGCCGCTAACCCGGCCGGCCGGGCCTGACAACGCTCTACAAACCCGGAACAGGCAGTTTCGTGAACCAACCGCGCACGCTCCTGACAATGTGTTCACCCACCTTGCTCGGGCAAATCGTTAACCAAGCCCAAACCCGACAATTCGTTAACCAACCCAACCATGACAATTCGCTAACCAACCCGGCCCGGGCAAATGGTTAACCAAGCCTAAACCTGACAATTCGTTAACCAACCCGGCCCGGGCAAATGGGTAACCAAGCCGGCCGGGCAAATCGGTAACCGGCCCGGCAGCCCCGACTATTCGACAATCAACCAGCTGAGGACAAGCCCTTCGCCCTCAATAACAACTAGTTCTTGCCCCGCCGTCAAAATGTCCCGGCCGATGTTCATCAGAAACTCCTTGCTGGCCCATGGGCCCCCCGCCTTAAGTCATAGTTACTCCCGCCGAATACCGGCGCTTCACTGAATTTCGTCAAGCTGGCCCTGTCAAATCCTTAACCCGACCGGACCCTGACAATTCGATAAAAAAAACCAGCTGGCGCAGCCCACCTCTTCCAATGCTACGGCGCACGGGGCCCGCGCGGTGGGTGGGTGGGTGGGTGTGTGGGTGTGTGAGCTTGAACCATGTGTCCGGAGATCGGGTGGTCCAGGGAGTTTTGGTTACCCAGGTGCAATTCGTTAACCAAGTCTGGCTCGGAAGTCCGGATGCGGGTCGGATTTGCCGGCCACTGCCGGCCGGGAGTTCCAGAGCCCCGGCCGCCGGGGTCAAGTTCGGCCGCCCCTTTGACACATGCGATTTCTGTACGGGGGCATTGGCGGGGTTCCTGCAGATATATGGGGAGGCGGTTTTCACGATCACCGAGGAGTGGTCGACAGGCGGCACGGGCCTCCCCACATCGTTAACCCGGGCCGCGTGGCGGCATTTACGGCCGAATCTCAACTTTGCCCGTACGAATTTTCGGACCAATTCCCACTGGCGGAAGTCCGCCTGGGGACCGATTCGGAGGGCTGTGCCGGCCGGGCGGCGGCATTTTCGGCCGGACCACCGGAGCTCCCCGCGCCTACCCGATGTCTCGAGTCACAACTTGGGACTTTCGGGCGGGCGGGTTCCACGGCCTCTGGCCGGTCGAGGCGCGCCATCCATCCACGGTGGGAGCAATCCCGCCGGAGGGCCGCCCACCGACCGACCGAGGCGAGCTCCGGCTAACGCAGCGGCGCCGGTTAACGAAGAGGCGC
>NC_092381.1:117232948-117252948 GCF_030028105.1 Mobula birostris | reverse complement strand
AGAGGAGCTGACGCCAGTGTCACGCCACTTTCGTCCCGACGTGGCCGCCGCCGACCAACGCCACCAGCGCCTGCCTGCGCTTTTTCTACCTTCACCGCCTACTTTCTCATCTGTCCGACCGCTGCGCCCGGCTGGCCTGCGCCCCGCCCGTCCGCCCGCCGCCAGATGCGCGAGGGGGTGGGGGGGGGTCGGTCGTGCGCCAGGTAAGCTGCCGCGCTCGTGCACGTGGCCTCCCCGCCGCCGGGGTAGGTTGGTGCTCGGTTCAGCCATCGGCGGTCCCCTCCATTGCAGGGATCCGCTGGGTGTCGCGGCGCCGCACGCGCCCTTGGCCCACGTACGCGTCGCGGACACCCCTTTTCTCTTTCTCTCTCAGGATTCGTATATGACAATGCCGAGAAACGTACCGACAATTTGCTGCACCGCCCGCCGGACCGCTCACAAGGCTCTCCTCGTCCCGAGGACACTAGCCTTCTCGCGGAACCGGAGGCTGCACGCGGACCGCTCTGGCGACCGGACGTCTCCGGCCTCTGCTGGAGCGGGGAGGGAACGCGCGGGTGCCGCCCGACCTTCTGGAAATCGCACATCGGCCGGCCGTCAGTCGGTAGCACCGCGCGCGCAGAGCCTCTCCTTCCTCTCGTTGGTGACCGAGGATCAACGCTTCGGTTGAGTCAGGCTGAACCGGGCATCTCCCTGCCACTCTGGCCTATGGAACTCTCCCGACTCTTTCGCCTTGCCCCTACGGCGCGAAAGAGTGCTGCTGCGGCCGGCGCGCCCGTCCCTTGCTCTCTCGGGCCATGTCTGTCGTCGCAGTGCCGCGCCATCCCCTATCGAGCCGCGTCGCTGGGTGAGGTCCGCACCCGCACCCTTCCGCCGAGCTGGCTCTCAGGACGGTCGACGGTCGCCGCTCGCCTCCGTCGGCCCAGGGCCTAACGCCGCGCCGGTGAACGCCTCGCCATCCCACCCCGTCGATCGCGCCGGTGAGGTCCGCACCTTCACCGCCTAGGTATATGCGCGTGGGTGTAGCTGCCTTCTCGGGATGGTCGACGGTCGTTCGACCGGCCCCCGTCATCTATGCGCACAGCAGTCCCGTCCGCCGGCGGGAGACTCCGTCAATCGATCGTGGTGCAAACGTGCGAATGCCCAACGTCAATTCCGCCCAAAGCATGAAGCCCTCGGTCGGCAATCGGGCCGCCCCGCGGCAGACCCACCTGCCCACCTCCGGAGATGGTAACGAGCCGAGCACGGAAGTTCGGCGCACGTGTCGAGACCGTCGCTTCCACTCGGCCTCTCCCAAAGGTAGGACCGACCAAGCCGGATCGATCGGGGAACAGAGGTCTAACGCAGACGACACTCGCGAGGGCACCAGCGGCAGGCTTGTCCCTTCTCCGTCTTGGTACACACAATGCCTCTTTGCTTTTCGGATCGATATAAAGCTTTTGCCACCGTCGGTCTGCCGGCCGCCGCCCGCGGTCCGCGCTCAGACTCTGTCTGTCCGCAGCCCCCGCTGCGTTCTTGGACTTTGTCATTTTTTTCGGAAATAGCGAAAAAAAGCTTTTATCATTGTAAGTCGGAGCTCGCCCGGCCTCCCGCTTACTGAGTCACAATTGAGTAAGGCTCACTTAGAACTCTGCACTGTGTCAACCGTACCACTAGTCACCCTGCTAAGTGTGTCTGGAAAACGTGTTCCCGTAAATCTCCGGGAACCCCGCCAATCCCCCCGTACAGAAATTGCATGTGTCAAGTCGGCGGGATGCCTCCCGGAAGTCCTGCCGGGAAGGTCGCACTCTGGCCCCGCCAGGCGGGGCAAATCCGACCCCCATAGTGACTTCCGGGCCTAACTCGTTAACCAGAGCCGCGACAGACCGTGCAACAATGACATGTGTCAAACCGGCGGCACGACGCCCGGAGCTCATGCCGGTCGCGGGGCACCTCGGGCCCGCCCGACGGGGCAGATCCGACCTTCACAGGCTTCCGACGGCAATTGGTTAACCGGCGTGGCGCCGAGGGCACGCGGCTGGCTCGGCGGGCGGCCCTCCGGTAGTGCCGCCGTCGATCGGCCGCCTCGGTCGGCAGGAGGGCCCCGAAGTCGCCTTCATTCTGACTTCCGAGTCGGGACTTAGATTACTTTCGACTCTTCAGCCAAGGTCTCGGATCGACGGCGGGACCTGCGGTTGTCCCTCCGAAAATGCCGCCGCTCGGCCGGCACGGCCCGCCGAATACGTCCCCTTACTGGCTCCCGCCTCGGGACTTTGTCAGAAATTCATTCGGGCAAGGTTTCCATTCGGCGGCCGGAGCACCGGTAGTCATACGGAAAATGCCGCCCCTCGGCCGGCATGGGCCTGCGAATAGGTCCCGCTGACAGACTTCCGCAATTGGGTATTTGTCCGAAAATCCATACCGGCAATCTTCGGAATCGTGCGGAAAAGCTGCCGCGTGGCCCGGGTTAACCAATTGGGGAGGCCGGTGCCATCTACCGAATACTTCAACAACTCGTGAAAACGGCCTCCCTATATATCTGCAGGAACCCCGCCAATGCCCCCGTACAGAAATTGCATGTGTCAAAGGGGCGGCCGAATCTGACCCCGGCGGCCGAGCCTCTGGAACTCCGGGTCGGCCTCGGCCGGCAAATCCGACCCCCATCCAGACTTCCGGAGCGGACTTGGTTAACGAATTGCCACCGGGCAAATGGTTAACCGACAGATCTTGGAGGCTCGTTACCCAAGCCATCCCCCGCCGGTGCGAAAAGTTAACAATCAGCGGGCGGGCAATTCGTGAACCGAACGGGACCGGGCAATTCGTTAACCATTCGGAACCGGGCAATTCGTTAACCAACCTTGTCCTGGCAATGAGTGCACCAACCCGGCCGGACAATTCGTTAACCAAGCTGGCTCTGGCAATTCGTTAACCAACCTGGCCGGGACAATTCGTTAACCAACCCGGCCGGACAATTCGTTAACCAAGCTGGCTCTGGCAATTCGTTAACCTACCCGGCCATGGCAATTCGTTAACCAACCTGACCCTGACAATTCGTTAACCAACCCTGTCCTGGCAATGAGTGCACCAACCCGGCCGGACAATTCGGTAACCAACCAGACCCTGGCAATTCGTTAACCAACCAGGACGGGCAATTCGTCAACCAACCCTGTCCTGGCAATGAGTGCACCAACCCGGCCGGACAATTCGGTAACCAACCAGACCCTGGCAATTCGTTAACCAACCAGGACGGGCAATTCGTCAACCAACCCTGTCCTGGCAATGAGTGCACCAACCCGGCCGGACAATTCGGTAACCAACCAGACCCTGGCAATTCGTTAACCAACCTGACCCGGACAATTCGTTAACCAACCAGGACGGGCAATTCGTTAACCAACCAGGCCCGGACAATACTTTAACCACCCTGGTTTTCCAATTCGTGAACCAACTGGGAACGGACAATTCGGTAACCAACCCTGTCCTGGCAATGAGTGCACCAACCCGGCCGGACAATTCGTTAACCACCCTGTCCTTGCCAATTCGTGAACCAACTGGGAACGGACAATTCGTTAACCAACCCGGCCGGACAATTCGTTAACCAAGCTGGCTCTGGCAATTCGTTAACCTACCCGGCCATGGCAATTCGTTAACCAACCTGACCCTGACAATTCGTTAACCAGCCAGGACGGGCAATTCGTTAACCAACCTGGCCCGGACAATTCGTTAACCAGCCAGGACGGGCAATTCGTTAACCAACCTGGCCCGGACAATTCCTTAACCACCCTGGCCTTGCCAATTCGTGAACCAACTGGGAACGGACAATTCATTAAACAACCCTGTCCTGGCAATGAGTGCACCAACCCAGCCGGACAATTCGTTAACCAGTCTGACCCGGACAATTCGCTAACCAACCCTGCTCGGGCAAATCGTTAACCAAGCCCAACCCCGACAATTCGTTAACCAACCCTGCACGGTCAAGTCGTTAACCAAGCCCAAACCCGACAATTCGTTAACCAACCCATACGTGGCAATTCGCTAAACAACCCGGCTCGGGCAAATGGTTAACCAAGCCGGCCGGGCAAATCGGTAACCGGCCCGGCAGTCCCGACAATTCGACAATCAACCAGCTGAGGACAAACCCTTCGCCCTCAATAACAACTAGTTCTTGCCCCGCCGTCAAAATGTCCCGGCCGATGTTCATCAGAAACTCCTTGCTGGCCCATGGGCCCCCCCTCCTTACCTTAAGAGAGTCATAGTTACTCCCGCCGTTTACCCGCGCCGCACTGAATTTCGTCAAGTTGGGTCTGGCAAGCCGCTAACCCGGCCGGCCGGGCCTGACAACGCTCTAGAAACCCGGAACAGGCAGTTTCGTGAACCAACCGCGCACGCTCCTGACAATGCGTTAGCCAACCCTGCTCGGGCAAATCGTTAATCAAGCCCAACCCTGAAACTGCGTTAACCAACCCGGCCCGGGCAAATGGTTAACCAAGCCCAACCCTGACAATTCGGTAACCAACCCGGCCCGGGCAAATGGTTAACCAAGCCGGCCGGGCAAATCGGTAACCGGCCCGGCAGCCCCGACTATTCGACAATCAACCAGCTGAGGACAAACCCTTCACCCTCAATAACAACTACGTCTTGCCCCGCCGTCAAAATGTCCCGGCCGATGTTCATCAGAAACTCCTTGCTGGCCCATGGGCCCCCCTCCATACCTTAAGAGAGTCATAGTTACTCCCGCCGTTTACCCGCGCCGCACTGAATTTCGTCAAGTTGGGTCTGGCAAGCCGCTAACCCGGCCGGCCGGGCCTGACAACGCTCTAGAAACCCGGAACAGGCAGTTTCGTGAACCAACCGCGCACGCTCCTGACAATGCGTTAGCCAACCCTGCTCGGGCAAATCGTTAATCAAGCCCAACCCTGAAACTGCGTTAACCAACCCGGCCATGGCAATTCATTAACCAACCCGGCTCGGGCAAATGGTTAACCAAGCCCAACCCTGACAATTCGGTAACCAACCCGGCTCGGGCAAATGGTTAACCAAGCCGGCCGGGCAAATCGCTAACCGGCCCGGCAGTCCCGACAATTCGACAATCAACCCGCTGAGGACAAACCCTTCGCCCTCAATAACAACTAGTTCTTGCCCCGCCGTCAAAATGTCCCGGCCGATGTTCATCAGAAACTCCTTGCTGGCCCATGGGCCCCCCTCCTTAAGAGAGTCATAGTTACTCCCGCCGTTTACCCGCGCCGCACTGAATTTCGTCAAGTTGGGTCTGGCAAGCCGCTAACCCGGCCGGCCGGGCCTGACAACGCTCTGGAAACCCGGAACAGGCAGTTTCGTGAACCAACCGCGCACCCTCCTGACAATGCGTTAGCCAACCCTGCTCGGGCAAATCGTTAATCAAGCCCAACCCTGAAACTGCGTTAACCAACCCGGCCATGGCAATTCAGTAACCAACCCGGCCCGGGCAAATGGTTAACCAAGCCCAACCCTGACAATTCGTTAACCAACCCGGCCCGGGCAAATGGTTAACCAAGCCGGCCGGGCAAATCGCTAACCGGCCCGGCAGTCCCGACAATTCGACAATCAACCAGCTGAGGACAAGCCCTTCGCCCTCAATAACAACTAGTTCTTGCCCCGCCGTCAAAATGTCCCGGCCGATGTTCATCAGAAACTCCTTGCTGGCCCATGGGCCCCCCTCCATACCTTAAGAGAGTCATAGTTACTCCCGCCGTTTACCCGCGCCGCACTGAATTTCGTCAAGTTGGGTCTGGCAAGCCGCTAACCCGGCCGGCCGGGCCTGACAACGCTCTAGAAACCCGGAACAGGCAGTTTCGTGAACCAACCGCGCACGCTCCTGACAATGCGTTAGCCAACCCTGCTCGGGCAAATCGTTAATCAAGCCCAACCCTGAAACTGCGTTAACCAACCCGGCCATGGCAATTCATTAACCAACCCGGCTCGGGCAAATGGTTAACCAAGCCCAACCCTGACAATTCGGTAACCAACCCGGCTCGGGCAAATGGTTAACCAAGCCGGCCGGGCAAATCGCTAACCGGCCCGGCAGTCCCGACAATTCGACAATCAACCAGCTGAGGACAAGCCCTTCGCCCTCAATAACAACTAGTTCTTGCCCCGCCGTCATAATGTCCCGGCCGATGTTCATCAGAAACTCCTTGCTGGCCCATGGGCCCCCCTCCATACCCTTAAGAGAGTCATAGTTACTCCCGCCGTTTACCCGCGCCGCACTGAATTTCGTCAAGTTGGGTCTGGCAAGCCGCTAACCCGGCCGGCCGGGCCTGACAACGCTCTAGAAACCCGGAACAGGCAGTTTCGTGAACCAACCGCGCACGCTCCTGACAATGCGTTAGCCAACCCTGCTCGGGCAAATCGTTAATCAAGCCCAACCCTGAAACTGCGTTAACCAACCCGGCCATGGCAATTCATTAACCAACCCGGCCCGGGCAAATGGTTAACCAAGCCTAAACCTGACAATTCGTTAACCAACCCGGCCCGGGCAAATGGGTAACCAAGCCGGCCGGGCAAATCGGTAACCGGCCCGGCAGCCCCGACTATTCGACAATCAACCAGCTGAGGACAAGCCCTTCGCCCTCAATAACAACTAGTTCTTGCCCCGCCGTCAAAATGTCCCGGCCGATGTTCATCAGAAACTCCTTGCTGGCCCATGGGCCCCCCTCCATACCCTTAAGAGAGTCATAGTTACTCCCGCCGTTTACCCGCGCCGCACTGAATTTCGTCAAGTTGGGTCTGGCAACCCGCTAACCCGGCCGGCCGGGCCTGACAACGCTCTAGAAACCCGGAACAGGCAGTTTCGTGAACCAACCGCGCACGCTCCTGACAATGCGTTAGCCAACCCTGCTCGGGGAAATCGTTAACCAAGCCCAACCCTGACAATGCGTTAATCAACCCGGCCATGGCAATTCATTAACCAACCCGGCTCGGGCAAATGGTTAACCAAGCCCAACCCTGACAATTAGTTAACCAACCCGGCCCGGGCAAATGGTTAACCAAGCCGGCCGGGCAAATCGGTAACCGGCCCGGCAGCCCCGACTATTCGACAATCAACCAGCTGAGGACAAACCCTTCACCCTCAATAACAACTACGTCTTGCCCCGCCGTCAAAATGTCCCGGCCGATGTTCATCAGAAACTCCTTGCTGGCCCATGGGCCCCCCTCCTTACCTTAAGAGAGTCATAGTTACTCCCGCCGTTTACCCGCGCCGCACTGAATTTCCTCAAGTTGGGTCTGGCAACCCGCTAACCCGGCCGGCCGGGCCTGACAACGCTCTAGAAACCCGGAACAGGCAGTTTCGTGAACCAACCGCGCACGCTCCTGACAATGCGTTAGCCAACCCTGCTCGGGCAAATCGTTAATCAAGCCCAACCCTGAAACTGCGTTAACCAACCCGGCCCGGGCAAATGGTTAACCAAGCCCAACCCTGACAATTCGGTAACCAACCCGGCCCGGGCAAATGGTTAACCAAGCCGGCCGGGCAAATCGGTAACCGGCCCGGCAGCCCCGACTATTCGACAATCAACCAGCTGAGGACAAACCCTTCACCCTCAATAACAACTACGTCTTGCCCCGCCGTCAAAATGTCCCGGCCGATGTTCATCAGAAACTCCTTGCTGGCCCATGGGCCCCCCTCCATACCTTAAGAGAGTCATAGTTACTCCCGCCGTTTACCCGCGCCGCACTGAATTTCGTCAAGTTGGGTCTGGCAAGCCGCTAACCCGGCCGGCCGGGCCTGACAACGCTCTAGAAACCCGGAACAGGCAGTTTCGTGAACCAACCGCGCACGCTCCTGACAATGCGTTAGCCAACCCTGCTCGGGCAAATCGTTAATCAAGCCCAACCCTGAAACTGCGTTAACCAACCCGGCCATGGCAATTCATTAACCAACCCGGCTCGGGCAAATGGTTAACCAAGCCCAACCCTGACAATTCGGTAACCAACCCGGCTCGGGCAAATGGTTAACCAAGCCGGCCGGGCAAATCGCTAACCGGCCCGGCAGTCCCGACAATTCGACAATCAACCCGCTGAGGACAAACCCTTCGCCCTCAATAACAACTAGTTCTTGCCCCGCCGTCAAAATGTCCCGGCCGATGTTCATCAGAAACTCCTTGCTGGCCCATGGGCCCCCCTCCTTAAGAGAGTCATAGTTACTCCCGCCGTTTACCCGCGCCGCACTGAATTTCGTCAAGTTGGGTCTGGCAAGCCGCTAACCCGGCCGGCCGGGCCTGACAACGCTCTAGAAACCCGGAACAGGCAGTTTCGTGAACCAACCGCGCACGCTCCTGACAATGCGTTAGCCAACCCTGCTCGGGCAAATCGTTAATCAAGCCCAACCCTGAAACTGCGTTAACCAACCCGGCCATGGCAATTCATTAACCAACCCGGCTCGGGCAAATGGTTAACCAAGCCCAACCCTGACAATTCGGTAACCAACCCGGCTCGGGCAAATGGTTAACCAAGCCGGCCGGGCAAATCGCTAACCGGCCCGGCAGTCCCGACAATTCGACAATCAACCAGCTGAGGACAAGCCCTTCGCCCTCAATAACAACTAGTTCTTGCCCCGCCGTCATAATGTCCCGGCCGATGTTCATCAGAAACTCCTTGCTGGCCCATGGGCCCCCCTCCATACCCTTAAGAGAGTCATAGTTACTCCCGCCGTTTACCCGCGCCGCACTGAATTTCGTCAAGTTGGGTCTGGCAAGCCGCTAACCCGGCCGGCCGGGCCTGACAACGCTCTAGAAACCCGGAACAGGCAGTTTCGTGAACCAACCGCGCACGCTCCTGACAATGCGTTAGCCAACCCTGCTCGGGCAAATCGTTAATCAAGCCCAACCCTGAAACTGCGTTAACCAACCCGGCCATGGCAATTCATTAACCAACCCGGCCCGGGCAAATGGTTAACCAAGCCTAAACCTGACAATTCGTTAACCAACCCGGCCCGGGCAAATGGGTAACCAAGCCGGCCGGGCAAATCGGTAACCGGCCCGGCAGCCCCGACTATTCGACAATCAACCAGCTGAGGACAAGCCCTTCGCCCTCAATAACAACTAGTTCTTGCCCCGCCGTCAAAATGTCCCGGCCGATGTTCATCAGAAACTCCTTGCTGGCCCATGGGCCCCCCTCCATACCCTTAAGAGAGTCATAGTTACTCCCGCCGTTTACCCGCGCCGCACTGAATTTCGTCAAGTTGGGTCTGGCAACCCGCTAACCCGGCCGGCCGGGCCTGACAACGCTCTAGAAACCCGGAACAGGCAGTTTCGTGAACCAACCGCGCACGCTCCTGACAATGCGTTAGCCAACCCTGCTCGGGGAAATCGTTAACCAAGCCCAACCCTGACAATGCGTTAATCAACCCGGCCATGGCAATTCATTAACCAACCCGGCTCGGGCAAATGGTTAACCAAGCCCAACCCTGACAATTAGTTAACCAACCCGGCCCGGGCAAATGGTTAACCAAGCCGGCCGGGCAAATCGGTAACCGGCCCGGCAGCCCCGACTATTCGACAATCAACCAGCTGAGGACAAACCCTTCACCCTCAATAACAACTACGTCTTGCCCCGCCGTCAAAATGTCCCGGCCGATGTTCATCAGAAACTCCTTGCTGGCCCATGGGCCCCCCTCCTTACCTTAAGAGAGTCATAGTTACTCCCGCCGTTTACCCGCGCCGCACTGAATTTCCTCAAGTTGGGTCTGGCAACCCGCTAACCCGGCCGGCCGGGCCTGACAACGCTCTAGAAACCCGGAACAGGCAGTTTCGTGAACCAACCGCGCACGCTCCTGACAATGCGT
This sequence comes from Mobula birostris, assembly GCF_030028105.1. Lineage (NCBI taxonomy): Eukaryota > Metazoa > Chordata > Chondrichthyes > Myliobatiformes > Myliobatidae > Mobula > Mobula birostris. The sequence goes on along the minus strand of NC_092381.1, from coordinate 117,243,152 downwards.
TAGCCAACCCTGCTCGGGCAAATCGTTAATCAAGCCCAACCCTGAAACTGCGTTAACCAACCCGGCCATGGCAATTCATTAACCAACCCGGCTCGGGCAAATGGTTAACCAAGCCGGCCGGGCAAATCGTTAACCGGCCCGGCAGCCCCGACAATTCGACAATCAACCCGCTGAGGACAAACCCTTCGCCCTCAATAACAACTAGTTCTTGCCCCGCCGTCAAAATGTCCCGGCCGATGTTCATCAGAAACTCCTTGCTGGCCCATGGGCCCCCCTCCTTACCTTAAGAGAGTCATAGTTACTCCCGCCGTTTACCCGCGCCGCACTGAATTACGTCAAGTTGGGTCTGGCAACCCGCTAACCCGGCCGGCCGGGCCTGACAACGCTCTAGAAACCCGGAACAGGCAGTTTCGTGAACCAACCGCGCACGCTCCTGACAATGCGTTAGCCAACCCTGCTCGGGCAAATCGTTAATCAAGCCCAACCCTGAAACTGCGTTAACCAACCCGGCCATGGCAATTCACTAACCAACCCGGCTCGGGCAAATGGTTAACCAAGCCCAACCCTGACAATTCGGTAACCAACCCGGCTCGGGCAAATGGTTAACCAAGCCGGCCGGGCAAATCGGTAGCCGGCCCGGCAGTCCCGACAATTCGACAATCAACCAGCTGAGGACAAACCCTTCGCCCTCAATAACAACTAGTTCTTGCCCCGCCGTCAAAATGTCCCGGCCGATGTTCATCAGAAACTCCTTGCTGGCCCATGGGCCCCCCTCCTTACCTTAAGAGAGTCATAGTTACTCCCGCCGTTTACCCGCGCCGCACTGAATTTCCTCAAGTTGGGTCTGGCAACCCGCCAACCCGGCCGGCCGGGCCTGACAACGCTCTAGAAACCCGGAACAGGCAGTTTCGTGAACCAACCGCGCACGCTCCTGACAATGCGTTAGCCAACCCTGCTCGGGGAAATCTTTAACCAAGCCCAACCCTGACAATGCGTTAATCAACCCGGCCATGGCAATTCATTAACCAACCCGGCTCGGGCAAATGGTTAACCAAGCCCAACCCTGACAATTAGTTAACCAACCCGGCCCGGGCAAATGGTTAACCAAGCCGGCCGGGCAAATCGCTAACCGGCCCGGCAGCCCCGACTATTCGACAATCAACCAGCTGAGGACAAACCCTTCACCCTCAATAACAACTACGTCTTGCCCCGCCGTCAAAATGTCCCGGCCGATGTTCATCAGAAACTCCTTGCTGGCCCATGGGCCCCCCTCCTTACCTTAAGAGAGTCATAGTTACTCCCGCCGTTTACCCGCGCCGCACTGAATTTCCTCAAGTTGGGTCTGGCAACCCGCTAACCCGGTCGGCCGGGCCTGACAACGCTCTAGAAACCCGGAACAGGCAGTTTCGTGAACCAACCGCGCACGCTCCTGACAATGCGTTAGCCAACCCTGCTCGGGCAAATCGTTAATCAAGCCCAACCCTGAAACTGCGTTAACCAACCCGGCCATGGCAATTCATTAACCAACCCGGCCCGGGCAAATGGTTAACCAAGCCTAAACCTGACAATTCGTTAACCAACCCGGCCCGGGCAAATGGGTAACCAAGCCGGCCGGGCAAATCGGTAACCGGCCCGGCAGCCCCGACTATTCGACAATCAACCAGCTGAGGACAAGCCCTTCGCCCTCAATAACAACTAGTTCTTGCCCCGCCGTCAAAATGTCCCGGCCGATGTTCATCAGAAACTCCTTGCTGGCCCATGGGCCCCCCTCCATACCCTTAAGAGAGTCATAGTTACTCCCGCCGTTTACCCGCGCCGCACTGAATTTCGTCAAGTTGGGTCTGGCAAGCCGCTAACCCGGCCGGCCGGGCCTGACAACGCTCTAGAAACCCGGAACAGGCAGTTTCGTGAACCAACCGCGCACGCTCCTGACAATGCGTTAGCCAACCCTGCTCGGGCAAATCGTTAATCAAGCCCAACCCTGAAACTGCGTTAACCAACCCGGCCATGGCAATTCATTAACCAACCCGGCCCGGGCAAATGGTTAACCAAGCCCAACCCTGACAATTCGTTAACCAACCCGGCCCGGGCAAATGGTTAACCAAGCCGGCCGGGCAAATCGGTAACCGGCCCGGCAGCCCCGACTATTCGACAATCAACCAGCTGAGGACAAACCCTTCGCCCTCAATAACAACTAGTTCTTGCCCCGCCGTCAAAATGTCCCGGCCGATGTTCATCAGAAACTCCTTGCTGGCCCATGGGCCCCCCCTCCTTACCTTAAGAGAGTCATAGTTACTCCCGCCGTTTACCCGCGCCGCACTGAATTTCGTCAAGTTGGGTCTGGCAAGCCGCTAACCCGGCCGGCCGGGCCTGACAACGCTCTAGAAACCCGGAACAGGCAGTTTCGTGAACCAACCGCGCACGCTCCTGACAATGCGTTAGCCAACCCTGCTCGGGCAAATCGTTAATCAAGCCCAACCCTGAAACTGCGTTAACCAACCCGGCCCGGGCAAATGGTTAACCAAGCCCAACCCTGACAATTCGGTAACCAACCCGGCCCGGGCAAATGGTTAACCAAGCCGGCCGGGCAAATCGGTAACCGGCCCGGCAGCCCCGACTATTCGACAATCAACCAGCTGAGGACAAACCCTTCACCCTCAATAACAACTACGTCTTGCCCCGCCGTCAAAATGTCCCGGCCGATGTTCATCAGAAACTCCTTGCTGGCCCATGGGCCCCCCTCCATACCTTAAGAGAGTCATAGTTACTCCCGCCGTTTACCCGCGCCGCACTGAATTTCGTCAAGTTGGGTCTGGCAAGCCGCTAACCCGGCCGGCCGGGCCTGACAACGCTCTAGAAACCCGGAACAGGCAGTTTCGTGAACCAACCGCGCACGCTCCTGACAATGCGTTAGCCAACCCTGCTCGGGCAAATCGTTAATCAAGCCCAACCCTGAAACTGCGTTAACCAACCCGGCCATGGCAATTCATTAACCAACCCGGCTCGGGCAAATGGTTAACCAAGCCCAACCCTGACAATTCGGTAACCAACCCGGCTCGGGCAAATGGTTAACCAAGCCGGCCGGGCAAATCGCTAACCGGCCCGGCAGTCCCGACAATTCGACAATCAACCCGCTGAGGACAAACCCTTCGCCCTCAATAACAACTAGTTCTTGCCCCGCCGTCAAAATGTCCCGGCCGATGTTCATCAGAAACTCCTTGCTGGCCCATGGGCCCCCCTCCTTAAGAGAGTCATAGTTACTCCCGCCGTTTACCCGCGCCGCACTGAATTTCGTCAAGTTGGGTCTGGCAAGCCGCTAACCCGGCCGGCCGGGCCTGACAACGCTCTGGAAACCCGGAACAGGCAGTTTCGTGAACCAACCGCGCACCCTCCTGACAATGCGTTAGCCAACCCTGCTCGGGCAAATCGTTAATCAAGCCCAACCCTGAAACTGCGTTAACCAACCCGGCCATGGCAATTCAGTAACCAACCCGGCCCGGGCAAATGGTTAACCAAGCCCAACCCTGACAATTCGTTAACCAACCCGGCCCGGGCAAATGGTTAACCAAGCCGGCCGGGCAAATCGCTAACCGGCCCGGCAGTCCCGACAATTCGACAATCAACCAGCTGAGGACAAGCCCTTCGCCCTCAATAACAACTAGTTCTTGCCCCGCCGTCAAAATGTCCCGGCCGATGTTCATCAGAAACTCCTTGCTGGCCCATGGGCCCCCCTCCATACCTTAAGAGAGTCATAGTTACTCCCGCCGTTTACCCGCGCCGCACTGAATTTCGTCAAGTTGGGTCTGGCAAGCCGCTAACCCGGCCGGCCGGGCCTGACAACGCTCTAGAAACCCGGAACAGGCAGTTTCGTGAACCAACCGCGCACGCTCCTGACAATGCGTTAGCCAACCCTGCTCGGGCAAATCGTTAATCAAGCCCAACCCTGAAACTGCGTTAACCAACCCGGCCATGGCAATTCATTAACCAACCCGGCTCGGGCAAATGGTTAACCAAGCCCAACCCTGACAATTCGGTAACCAACCCGGCTCGGGCAAATGGTTAACCAAGCCGGCCGGGCAAATCGCTAACCGGCCCGGCAGTCCCGACAATTCGACAATCAACCAGCTGAGGACAAGCCCTTCGCCCTCAATAACAACTAGTTCTTGCCCCGCCGTCATAATGTCCCGGCCGATGTTCATCAGAAACTCCTTGCTGGCCCATGGGCCCCCCTCCATACCCTTAAGAGAGTCATAGTTACTCCCGCCGTTTACCCGCGCCGCACTGAATTTCGTCAAGTTGGGTCTGGCAAGCCGCTAACCCGGCCGGCCGGGCCTGACAACGCTCTAGAAACCCGGAACAGGCAGTTTCGTGAACCAACCGCGCACGCTCCTGACAATGCGTTAGCCAACCCTGCTCGGGCAAATCGTTAATCAAGCCCAACCCTGAAACTGCGTTAACCAACCCGGCCATGGCAATTCATTAACCAACCCGGCCCGGGCAAATGGTTAACCAAGCCTAAACCTGACAATTCGTTAACCAACCCGGCCCGGGCAAATGGGTAACCAAGCCGGCCGGGCAAATCGGTAACCGGCCCGGCAGCCCCGACTATTCGACAATCAACCAGCTGAGGACAAGCCCTTCGCCCTCAATAACAACTAGTTCTTGCCCCGCCGTCAAAATGTCCCGGCCGATGTTCATCAGAAACTCCTTGCTGGCCCATGGGCCCCCCTCCATACCCTTAAGAGAGTCATAGTTACTCCCGCCGTTTACCCGCGCCGCACTGAATTTCGTCAAGTTGGGTCTGGCAACCCGCTAACCCGGCCGGCCGGGCCTGACAACGCTCTAGAAACCCGGAACAGGCAGTTTCGTGAACCAACCGCGCACGCTCCTGACAATGCGTTAGCCAACCCTGCTCGGGGAAATCGTTAACCAAGCCCAACCCTGACAATGCGTTAATCAACCCGGCCATGGCAATTCATTAACCAACCCGGCTCGGGCAAATGGTTAACCAAGCCCAACCCTGACAATTAGTTAACCAACCCGGCCCGGGCAAATGGTTAACCAAGCCGGCCGGGCAAATCGGTAACCGGCCCGGCAGCCCCGACTATTCGACAATCAACCAGCTGAGGACAAACCCTTCACCCTCAATAACAACTACGTCTTGCCCCGCCGTCAAAATGTCCCGGCCGATGTTCATCAGAAACTCCTTGCTGGCCCATGGGCCCCCCTCCTTACCTTAAGAGAGCATAGTTACTCCCGCCGTTTACCCGCGCCGCACTGAATTTCCTCAAGTTGGGTCTGGCAACCCGCTAACCCGGCCGGCCGGGCCTGACAACGCTCTAGAAACCCGGAACAGGCAGTTTCGTGAACCAACCGCGCACGCTCCTGACAATGCGTTAGCCAACCCTGCTCGGGCAAATCGTTAATCAAGCCCAACCCTGAAACTGCGTTAACCAACCCGGCCCGGGCAAATGGTTAACCAAGCCCAACCCTGACAATTCGGTAACCAACCCGGCCCGGGCAAATGGTTAACCAAGCCGGCCGGGCAAATCGGTAACCGGCCCGGCAGCCCCGACTATTCGACAATCAACCAGCTGAGGACAAACCCTTCACCCTCAATAACAACTACGTCTTGCCCCCGCCGTCAAAATGTCCCGGCCGATGTTCATCAGAAACTCCTTGCTGGCCCATGGGCCCCCCTCCATACCTTAAGAGAGTCATAGTTACTCCCGCCGTTTACCCGCGCCGCACTGAATTTCGTCAAGTTGGGTCTGGCAAGCCGCTAACCCGGCCGGCCGGGCCTGACAACGCTCTAGAAACCCGGAACAGGCAGTTTCGTGAACCAACCGCGCACGCTCCTGACAATGCGTTAGCCAACCCTGCTCGGGCAAATCGTTAATCAAGCCCAACCCTGAAACTGCGTTAACCAACCCGGCCATGGCAATTCATTAACCAACCCGGCTCGGGCAAATGGTTAACCAAGCCCAACCCTGACAATTCGGTAACCAACCCGGCTCGGGCAAATGGTTAACCAAGCCGGCCGGGCAAATCGCTAACCGGCCCGGCAGTCCCGACAATTCGACAATCAACCCGCTGAGGACAAACCCTTCGCCCTCAATAACAACTAGTTCTTGCCCCGCCGTCAAAATGTCCCGGCCGATGTTCATCAGAAACTCCTTGCTGGCCCATGGGCCCCCCTCCTTAAGAGAGTCATAGTTACTCCCGCCGTTTACCCGCGCCGCACTGAATTTCGTCAAGTTGGGTCTGGCAAGCCGCTAACCCGGCCGGCCGGGCCTGACAACGCTCTAGAAACCCGGAACAGGCAGTTTCGTGAACCAACCGCGCACGCTCCTGACAATGCGTTAGCCAACCCTGCTCGGGCAAATCGTTAATCAAGCCCAACCCTGAAACTGCGTTAACCAACCCGGCCATGGCAATTCATTAACCAACCCGGCTCGGGCAAATGGTTAACCAAGCCCAACCCTGACAATTCGGTAACCAACCCGGCTCGGGCAAATGGTTAACCAAGCCGGCCGGGCAAATCGCTAACCGGCCCGGCAGTCCCGACAATTCGACAATCAACCAGCTGAGGACAAGCCCTTCGCCCTCAATAACAACTAGTTCTTGCCCCGCCGTCATAATGTCCCGGCCGATGTTCATCAGAAACTCCTTGCTGGCCCATGGGCCCCCCTCCATACCCTTAAGAGAGTCATAGTTACTCCCGCCGTTTACCCGCGCCGCACTGAATTTCGTCAAGTTGGGTCTGGCAAGCCGCTAACCCGGCCGGCCGGGCCTGACAACGCTCTAGAAACCCGGAACAGGCAGTTTCGTGAACCAACCGCGCACGCTCCTGACAATGCGTTAGCCAACCCTGCTCGGGCAAATCGTTAATCAAGCCCAACCCTGAAACTGCGTTAACCAACCCGGCCATGGCAATTCATTAACCAACCCGGCCCGGGCAAATGGTTAACCAAGCCTAAACCTGACAATTCGTTAACCAACCCGGCCCGGGCAAATGGGTAACCAAGCCGGCCGGGCAAATCGGTAACCGGCCCGGCAGCCCCGACTATTCGACAATCAACCAGCTGAGGACAAGCCCTTCGCCCTCAATAACAACTAGTTCTTGCCCCGCCGTCAAAATGTCCCGGCCGATGTTCATCAGAAACTCCTTGCTGGCCCATGGGCCCCCCTCCATACCCTTAAGAGAGTCATAGTTACTCCCGCCGTTTACCCGCGCCGCACTGAATTTCGTCAAGTTGGGTCTGGCAACCCGCTAACCCGGCCGGCCGGGCCTGACAACGCTCTAGAAACCCGGAACAGGCAGTTTCGTGAACCAACCGCGCACGCTCCTGACAATGCGTTAGCCAACCCTGCTCGGGGAAATCGTTAACCAAGCCCAACCCTGACAATGCGTTAATCAACCCGGCCATGGCAATTCATTAACCAACCCGGCTCGGGCAAATGGTTAACCAAGCCCAACCCTGACAATTAGTTAACCAACCCGGCCCGGGCAAATGGTTAACCAAGCCGGCCGGGCAAATCGGTAACCGGCCCGGCAGCCCCGACTATTCGACAATCAACCAGCTGAGGACAAACCCTTCACCCTCAATAACAACTACGTCTTGCCCCGCCGTCAAAATGTCCCGGCCGATGTTCATCAGAAACTCCTTGCTGGCCCATGGGCCCCCCTCCTTACCTTAAGAGAGTCATAGTTACTCCCGCCGTTTACCCGCGCCGCACTGAATTTCCTCAAGTTGGGTCTGGCAACCCGCTAACCCGGCCGGCCGGGCCTGACAACGCTCTAGAAACCCGGAACAGGCAGTTTCGTGAACCAACCGCGCACGCTCCTGACAATGCGTTAGCCAACCCTGCTCGGGCAAATCGTTAATCAAGCCCAACCCTGAAACTGCGTTAACCAACCCGGCCATGGCAATTCATTAACCAACCCGGCTCGGGCAAATGGTTAACCAAGCCGGCCGGGCAAATCGTTAACCGGCCCGGCAGCCCCGACAATTCGACAATCAACCCGCTGAGGACAAACCCTTCGCCCTCAATAACAACTAGTTCTTGCCCCGCCGTCAAAATGTCCCGGCCGATGTTCATCAGAAACTCCTTGCTGGCCCATGGGCCCCCCTCCTTACCTTAAGAGAGTCATAGTTACTCCCGCCGTTTACCCGCGCCGCACTGAATTACGTCAAGTTGGGTCTGGCAACCCGCTAACCCGGCCGGCCGGGCCTGACAACGCTCTAGAAACCCGGAACAGGCAGTTTCGTGAACCAACCGCGCACGCTCCTGACAATGCGTTAGCCAACCCTGCTCGGGCAAATCGTTAATCAAGCCCAACCCTGAAACTGCGTTAACCAACCCGGCCATGGCAATTCACTAACCAACCCGGCTCGGGCAAATGGTTAACCAAGCCCAACCCTGACAATTCGGTAACCAACCCGGCTCGGGCAAATGGTTAACCAAGCCGGCCGGGCAAATCGGTAGCCGGCCCGGCAGTCCCGACAATTCGACAATCAACCAGCTGAGGACAAACCCTTCGCCCTCAATAACAACTAGTTCTTGCCCCGCCGTCAAAATGTCCCGGCCGATGTTCATCAGAAACTCCTTGCTGGCCCATGGGCCCCCCTCCTTACCTTAAGAGAGTCATAGTTACTCCCGCCGTTTACCCGCGCCGCACTGAATTTCCTCAAGTTGGGTCTGGCAACCCGCCAACCCGGCCGGCCGGGCCTGACAACGCTCTAGAAACCCGGAACAGGCAGTTTCGTGAACCAACCGCGCACGCTCCTGACAATGCGTTAGCCAACCCTGCTCGGGGAAATCTTTAACCAAGCCCAACCCTGACAATGCGTTAATCAACCCGGCCATGGCAATTCATTAACCAACCCGGCTCGGGCAAATGGTTAACCAAGCCCAACCCTGACAATTAGTTAACCAACCCGGCCCGGGCAAATGGTTAACCAAGCCGGCCGGGCAAATCGCTAACCGGCCCGGCAGCCCCGACTATTCGACAATCAACCAGCTGAGGACAAACCCTTCACCCTCAATAACAACTACGTCTTGCCCCGCCGTCAAAATGTCCCGGCCGATGTTCATCAGAAACTCCTTGCTGGCCCATGGGCCCCCCTCCTTACCTTAAGAGAGTCATAGTTACTCCCGCCGTTTACCCGCGCCGCACTGAATTTCCTCAAGTTGGGTCTGGCAACCCGCTAACCCGGTCGGCCGGGCCTGACAACGCTCTAGAAACCCGGAACAGGCAGTTTCGTGAACCAACCGCGCACGCTCCTGACAATGCGTTAGCCAACCCTGCTCGGGCAAATCGTTAATCAAGCCCAACCCTGAAACTGCGTTAACCAACCCGGCCATGGCAATTCATTAACCAACCCGGCCCGGGCAAATGGTTAACCAAGCCTAAACCTGACAATTCGTTAACCAACCCGGCCCGGGCAAATGGGTAACCAAGCCGGCCGGGCAAATCGGTAACCGGCCCGGCAGCCCCGACTATTCGACAATCAACCAGCTGAGGACAAGCCCTTCGCCCTCAATAACAACTAGTTCTTGCCCCGCCGTCAAAATGTCCCGGCCGATGTTCATCAGAAACTCCTTGCTGGCCCATGGGCCCCCCTCCATACCCTTAAGAGAGTCATAGTTACTCCCGCCGTTTACCCGCGCCGCACTGAATTTCGTCAAGTTGGGTCTGGCAAGCCGCTAACCCGGCCGGCCGGGCCTGACAACGCTCTAGAAACCCGGAACAGGCAGTTTCGTGAACCAACCGCGCACGCTCCTGACAATGCGTTAGCCAACCCTGCTCGGGCAAATCGTTAATCAAGCCCAACCCTGAAACTGCGTTAACCAACCCGGCCATGGCAATTCATTAACCAACCCGGCCCGGGCAAATGGTTAACCAAGCCCAACCCTGACAATTCGTTAACCAACCCGGCCCGGGCAAATGGTTAACCAAGCCGGCCGGGCAAATCGGTAACCGGCCCGGCAGCCCCGACTATTCGACAATCAACCAGCTGAGGACAAACCCTTCACCCTCAATAACAACTACGTCTTGCCCCGCCGTCAAAATGTCCCGGCCGATGTTCATCAGAAACTCCTTGCTGGCCCATGGGCCCCCCCTCCTTACCTTAAGAGAGTCATAGTTACTCCCGCCGTTTACCCGCGCCGCACTGAATTTCGTCAAGTTGGGTCTGGC
>NC_092381.1:117207948-117220448 GCF_030028105.1 Mobula birostris | reverse complement strand
GAGACCGTCGCTTCCACTCGGCCTCTCCCAAAGGTAGGACCGACCAAGCCGGATCGATCGGGGAACAGAGGTCTAACGCAGACGACACTCGCGAGGGCACCAGCGGCAGGCTTGTCCCTTCTCCGTCTTGGTACACACAATGCCTCTTTGCTTTTCGGATCGATATAAAGCTTTTGCCACCGTCGGTCTGCCGGCCGCCGCCCGCGGTCCGCGCTCAGACTCTGTCTGTCCGCAGCCCCCGCTGCGTTCTTGGACTTTGTCATTTTTTTCGGAAATAGCGAAAAAAAGCTTTTATCATTGTAAGTCGGAGCTCGCCCGGCCTCCCGCTTACTGAGTCACAATTGAGTAAGGCTCACTTAGAACTCTGCACTGTGTCAACCGTACCACTAGTCACCCTGCTAAGTGTGTCTGGAAAACGTGTTCCCGTAAATCTCCGGGAACCCCGCCAATCCCCCCGTACAGAAATTGCATGTGTCAAGTCGGCGGGATGCCTCCCGGAAGTCCTGCCGGGAAGGTCGCACTCTGGCCCCGCCAGGCGGGGCAAATCCGACCCCCATAGTGACTTCCGGGCCTAACTCGTTAACCAGAGCCGCGACAGACCGTGCAACAATGACATGTGTCAAACCGGCGGCACGACGCCCGGAGCTCATGCCGGTCGCGGGGCACCTCGGGCCCGCCCGACGGGGCAGATCCGACCTTCACAGGCTTCCGACGGCAATTGGTTAACCGGCGTGGCGCCGAGGGCACGCGGCTGGCTCGGCGGGCGGCCCTCCGGTAGTGCCGCCGTCGATCGGCCGCCTCGGTCGGCAGGAGGGCCCCGAAGTCGCCTTCATTCTGACTTCCGAGTCGGGACTTAGATTACTTTCGACTCTTCAGCCAAGGTCTCGGATCGACGGCGGGACCTGCGGTTGTCCCTCCGAAAATGCCGCCGCTCGGCCGGCACGGCCCGCCGAATACGTCCCCTTACTGGCTCCCGCCTCGGGACTTTGTCAGAAATTCATTCGGGCAAGGTTTCCATTCGGCGGCCGGAGCACCGGTAGTCATACGGAAAATGCCGCCCCTCGGCCGGCATGGGCCTGCGAATAGGTCCCGCTGACAGACTTCCGCAATTGGGTATTTGTCCGAAAATCCATACCGGCAATCTTCGGAATCGTGCGGAAAAGCTGCCGCGTGGCCCGGGTTAACCAATTGGGGAGGCCGGTGCCATCTACCGAATACTTCAACAACTCGTGAAAACGGCCTCCCTATATATCTGCAGGAACCCCGCCAATGCCCCCGTACAGAAATTGCATGTGTCAAAGGGGCGGCCGAATCTGACCCCGGCGGCCGAGCCTCTGGAACTCCGGGTCGGCCTCGGCCGGCAAATCCGACCCCCATCCAGACTTCCGGAGCGGACTTGGTTAACGAATTGCCACCGGGCAAATGGTTAACCGACAGATCTTGGAGGCTCGTTACCCAAGCCATCCCCCGCCGGTGCGAAAAGTTAACAATCAGCGGGCGGGCAATTCGTGAACCGAACGGGACCGGGCAATTCGTTAACCATTCGGAACCGGGCAATTCGTTAACCAACCTTGTCCTGGCAATGAGTGCACCAACCCGGCCGGACAATTCGTTAACCAAGCTGGCTCTGGCAATTCGTTAACCAACCTGGCCGGGACAATTCGTTAACCAACCCGGCCGGACAATTCGTTAACCAAGCTGGCTCTGGCAATTCGTTAACCTACCCGGCCATGGCAATTCGTTAACCAACCTGACCCTGACAATTCGTTAACCAACCCTGTCCTGGCAATGAGTGCACCAACCCGGCCGGACAATTCGGTAACCAACCAGACCCTGGCAATTCGTTAACCAACCAGGACGGGCAATTCGTCAACCAACCCTGTCCTGGCAATGAGTGCACCAACCCGGCCGGACAATTCGGTAACCAACCAGACCCTGGCAATTCGTTAACCAACCAGGACGGGCAATTCGTCAACCAACCCTGTCCTGGCAATGAGTGCACCAACCCGGCCGGACAATTCGGTAACCAACCAGACCCTGGCAATTCGTTAACCAACCTGACCCGGACAATTCGTTAACCAACCAGGACGGGCAATTCGTTAACCAACCAGGCCCGGACAATACTTTAACCACCCTGGTTTTCCAATTCGTGAACCAACTGGGAACGGACAATTCGGTAACCAACCCTGTCCTGGCAATGAGTGCACCAACCCGGCCGGACAATTCGTTAACCACCCTGTCCTTGCCAATTCGTGAACCAACTGGGAACGGACAATTCGTTAACCAACCCGGCCGGACAATTCGTTAACCAAGCTGGCTCTGGCAATTCGTTAACCTACCCGGCCATGGCAATTCGTTAACCAACCTGACCCTGACAATTCGTTAACCAGCCAGGACGGGCAATTCGTTAACCAACCTGGCCCGGACAATTCGTTAACCAGCCAGGACGGGCAATTCGTTAACCAACCTGGCCCGGACAATTCCTTAACCACCCTGGCCTTGCCAATTCGTGAACCAACTGGGAACGGACAATTCATTAAACAACCCTGTCCTGGCAATGAGTGCACCAACCCAGCCGGACAATTCGTTAACCAGTCTGACCCGGACAATTCGTTAACCAACCCTGCACGGTCAAGTCGTTAACCAAGCCCAAACCCGACAATTCGTTAACCAACCCATACGTGGCAATTCGCTAAACAACCCGGCTCGGGCAAATGGTTAACCAAGCCGGCCGGGCAAATCGGTAACCGGCCCGGCAGTCCCGACAATTCGACAATCAACCAGCTGAGGACAAACCCTTCGCCCTCAATAACAACTAGTTCTTGCCCCGCCGTCAAAATGTCCCGGCCGATGTTCATCAGAAACTCCTTGCTGGCCCATGGGCCCCCCCTCCTTACCTTAAGAGAGTCATAGTTACTCCCGCCGTTTACCCGCGCCGCACTGAATTTCGTCAAGTTGGGTCTGGCAAGCCGCTAACCCGGCCGGCCGGGCCTGACAACGCTCTAGAAACCCGGAACAGGCAGTTTCGTGAACCAACCGCGCACGCTCCTGACAATGCGTTAGCCAACCCTGCTCGGGCAAATCGTTAATCAAGCCCAACCCTGAAACTGCGTTAACCAACCCGGCCCGGGCAAATGGTTAACCAAGCCCAACCCTGACAATTCGGTAACCAACCCGGCCCGGGCAAATGGTTAACCAAGCCGGCCGGGCAAATCGGTAACCGGCCCGGCAGCCCCGACTATTCGACAATCAACCAGCTGAGGACAAACCCTTCACCCTCAATAACAACTACGTCTTGCCCCGCCGTCAAAATGTCCCGGCCGATGTTCATCAGAAACTCCTTGCTGGCCCATGGGCCCCCCTCCATACCTTAAGAGAGTCATAGTTACTCCCGCCGTTTACCCGCGCCGCACTGAATTTCGTCAAGTTGGGTCTGGCAAGCCGCTAACCCGGCCGGCCGGGCCTGACAACGCTCTAGAAACCCGGAACAGGCAGTTTCGTGAACCAACCGCGCACGCTCCTGACAATGCGTTAGCCAACCCTGCTCGGGCAAATCGTTAATCAAGCCCAACCCTGAAACTGCGTTAACCAACCCGGCCATGGCAATTCATTAACCAACCCGGCTCGGGCAAATGGTTAACCAAGCCCAACCCTGACAATTCGGTAACCAACCCGGCTCGGGCAAATGGTTAACCAAGCCGGCCGGGCAAATCGCTAACCGGCCCGGCAGTCCCGACAATTCGACAATCAACCCGCTGAGGACAAACCCTTCGCCCTCAATAACAACTAGTTCTTGCCCCGCCGTCAAAATGTCCCGGCCGATGTTCATCAGAAACTCCTTGCTGGCCCATGGGCCCCCCTCCTTAAGAGAGTCATAGTTACTCCCGCCGTTTACCCGCGCCGCACTGAATTTCGTCAAGTTGGGTCTGGCAAGCCGCTAACCCGGCCGGCCGGGCCTGACAACGCTCTGGAAACCCGGAACAGGCAGTTTCGTGAACCAACCGCGCACCCTCCTGACAATGCGTTAGCCAACCCTGCTCGGGCAAATCGTTAATCAAGCCCAACCCTGAAACTGCGTTAACCAACCCGGCCATGGCAATTCAGTAACCAACCCGGCCCGGGCAAATGGTTAACCAAGCCCAACCCTGACAATTCGTTAACCAACCCGGCCCGGGCAAATGGTTAACCAAGCCGGCCGGGCAAATCGCTAACCGGCCCGGCAGTCCCGACAATTCGACAATCAACCAGCTGAGGACAAGCCCTTCGCCCTCAATAACAACTAGTTCTTGCCCCGCCGTCAAAATGTCCCGGCCGATGTTCATCAGAAACTCCTTGCTGGCCCATGGGCCCCCCTCCATACCTTAAGAGAGTCATAGTTACTCCCGCCGTTTACCCGCGCCGCACTGAATTTCGTCAAGTTGGGTCTGGCAAGCCGCTAACCCGGCCGGCCGGGCCTGACAACGCTCTAGAAACCCGGAACAGGCAGTTTCGTGAACCAACCGCGCACGCTCCTGACAATGCGTTAGCCAACCCTGCTCGGGCAAATCGTTAATCAAGCCCAACCCTGAAACTGCGTTAACCAACCCGGCCATGGCAATTCATTAACCAACCCGGCTCGGGCAAATGGTTAACCAAGCCCAACCCTGACAATTCGGTAACCAACCCGGCTCGGGCAAATGGTTAACCAAGCCGGCCGGGCAAATCGCTAACCGGCCCGGCAGTCCCGACAATTCGACAATCAACCAGCTGAGGACAAGCCCTTCGCCCTCAATAACAACTAGTTCTTGCCCCGCCGTCATAATGTCCCGGCCGATGTTCATCAGAAACTCCTTGCTGGCCCATGGGCCCCCCTCCATACCCTTAAGAGAGTCATAGTTACTCCCGCCGTTTACCCGCGCCGCACTGAATTTCGTCAAGTTGGGTCTGGCAAGCCGCTAACCCGGCCGGCCGGGCCTGACAACGCTCTAGAAACCCGGAACAGGCAGTTTCGTGAACCAACCGCGCACGCTCCTGACAATGCGTTAGCCAACCCTGCTCGGGCAAATCGTTAATCAAGCCCAACCCTGAAACTGCGTTAACCAACCCGGCCATGGCAATTCATTAACCAACCCGGCCCGGGCAAATGGTTAACCAAGCCTAAACCTGACAATTCGTTAACCAACCCGGCCCGGGCAAATGGGTAACCAAGCCGGCCGGGCAAATCGGTAACCGGCCCGGCAGCCCCGACTATTCGACAATCAACCAGCTGAGGACAAGCCCTTCGCCCTCAATAACAACTAGTTCTTGCCCCGCCGTCAAAATGTCCCGGCCGATGTTCATCAGAAACTCCTTGCTGGCCCATGGGCCCCCCTCCATACCCTTAAGAGAGTCATAGTTACTCCCGCCGTTTACCCGCGCCGCACTGAATTTCGTCAAGTTGGGTCTGGCAACCCGCTAACCCGGCCGGCCGGGCCTGACAACGCTCTAGAAACCCGGAACAGGCAGTTTCGTGAACCAACCGCGCACGCTCCTGACAATGCGTTAGCCAACCCTGCTCGGGGAAATCGTTAACCAAGCCCAACCCTGACAATGCGTTAATCAACCCGGCCATGGCAATTCATTAACCAACCCGGCTCGGGCAAATGGTTAACCAAGCCCAACCCTGACAATTAGTTAACCAACCCGGCCCGGGCAAATGGTTAACCAAGCCGGCCGGGCAAATCGGTAACCGGCCCGGCAGCCCCGACTATTCGACAATCAACCAGCTGAGGACAAACCCTTCACCCTCAATAACAACTACGTCTTGCCCCGCCGTCAAAATGTCCCGGCCGATGTTCATCAGAAACTCCTTGCTGGCCCATGGGCCCCCCTCCTTACCTTAAGAGAGCATAGTTACTCCCGCCGTTTACCCGCGCCGCACTGAATTTCCTCAAGTTGGGTCTGGCAACCCGCTAACCCGGCCGGCCGGGCCTGACAACGCTCTAGAAACCCGGAACAGGCAGTTTCGTGAACCAACCGCGCACGCTCCTGACAATGCGTTAGCCAACCCTGCTCGGGCAAATCGTTAATCAAGCCCAACCCTGAAACTGCGTTAACCAACCCGGCCCGGGCAAATGGTTAACCAAGCCCAACCCTGACAATTCGGTAACCAACCCGGCCCGGGCAAATGGTTAACCAAGCCGGCCGGGCAAATCGGTAACCGGCCCGGCAGCCCCGACTATTCGACAATCAACCAGCTGAGGACAAACCCTTCACCCTCAATAACAACTACGTCTTGCCCCGCCGTCAAAATGTCCCGGCCGATGTTCATCAGAAACTCCTTGCTGGCCCATGGGCCCCCCTCCATACCTTAAGAGAGTCATAGTTACTCCCGCCGTTTACCCGCGCCGCACTGAATTTCGTCAAGTTGGGTCTGGCAAGCCGCTAACCCGGCCGGCCGGGCCTGACAACGCTCTAGAAACCCGGAACAGGCAGTTTCGTGAACCAACCGCGCACGCTCCTGACAATGCGTTAGCCAACCCTGCTCGGGCAAATCGTTAATCAAGCCCAACCCTGAAACTGCGTTAACCAACCCGGCCATGGCAATTCATTAACCAACCCGGCTCGGGCAAATGGTTAACCAAGCCCAACCCTGACAATTCGGTAACCAACCCGGCTCGGGCAAATGGTTAACCAAGCCGGCCGGGCAAATCGCTAACCGGCCCGGCAGTCCCGACAATTCGACAATCAACCAGCTGAGGACAAGCCCTTCGCCCTCAATAACAACTAGTTCTTGCCCCGCCGTCATAATGTCCCGGCCGATGTTCATCAGAAACTCCTTGCTGGCCCATGGGCCCCCCTCCATACCCTTAAGAGAGTCATAGTTACTCCCGCCGTTTACCCGCGCCGCACTGAATTTCGTCAAGTTGGGTCTGGCAAGCCGCTAACCCGGCCGGCCGGGCCTGACAACGCTCTAGAAACCCGGAACAGGCAGTTTCGTGAACCAACCGCGCACGCTCCTGACAATGCGTTAGCCAACCCTGCTCGGGCAAATCGTTAATCAAGCCCAACCCTGAAACTGCGTTAACCAACCCGGCCATGGCAATTCATTAACCAACCCGGCCCGGGCAAATGGTTAACCAAGCCTAAACCTGACAATTCGTTAACCAACCCGGCCCGGGCAAATGGGTAACCAAGCCGGCCGGGCAAATCGGTAACCGGCCCGGCAGCCCCGACTATTCGACAATCAACCAGCTGAGGACAAGCCCTTCGCCCTCAATAACAACTAGTTCTTGCCCCGCCGTCAAAATGTCCCGGCCGATGTTCATCAGAAACTCCTTGCTGGCCCATGGGCCCCCCTCCATACCCTTAAGAGAGTCATAGTTACTCCCGCCGTTTACCCGCGCCGCACTGAATTTCGTCAAGTTGGGTCTGGCAACCCGCTAACCCGGCCGGCCGGGCCTGACAACGCTCTAGAAACCCGGAACAGGCAGTTTCGTGAACCAACCGCGCACGCTCCTGACAATGCGTTAGCCAACCCTGCTCGGGGAAATCGTTAACCAAGCCCAACCCTGACAATGCGTTAATCAACCCGGCCATGGCAATTCATTAACCAACCCGGCTCGGGCAAATGGTTAACCAAGCCCAACCCTGACAATTAGTTAACCAACCCGGCCCGGGCAAATGGTTAACCAAGCCGGCCGGGCAAATCGGTAACCGGCCCGGCAGCCCCGACTATTCGACAATCAACCAGCTGAGGACAAACCCTTCACCCTCAATAACAACTACGTCTTGCCCCGCCGTCAAAATGTCCCGGCCGATGTTCATCAGAAACTCCTTGCTGGCCCATGGGCCCCCCTCCTTACCTTAAGAGAGCATAGTTACTCCCGCCGTTTACCCGCGCCGCACTGAATTTCCTCAAGTTGGGTCTGGCAACCCGCTAACCCGGCCGGCCGGGCCTGACAACGCTCTAGAAACCCGGAACAGGCAGTTTCGTGAACCAACCGCGCACGCTCCTGACAATGCGTTAGCCAACCCTGCTCGGGCAAATCGTTAATCAAGCCCAACCCTGAAACTGCGTTAACCAACCCGGCCCGGGCAAATGGTTAACCAAGCCCAACCCTGACAATTCGGTAACCAACCCGGCCCGGGCAAATGGTTAACCAAGCCGGCCGGGCAAATCGGTAACCGGCCCGGCAGCCCCGACTATTCGACAATCAACCAGCTGAGGACAAACCCTTCACCCTCAATAACAACTACGTCTTGCCCCGCCGTCAAAATGTCCCGGCCGATGTTCATCAGAAACTCCTTGCTGGCCCATGGGCCCCCCTCCATACCTTAAGAGAGTCATAGTTACTCCCGCCGTTTACCCGCGCCGCACTGAATTTCGTCAAGTTGGGTCTGGCAAGCCGCTAACCCGGCCGGCCGGGCCTGACAACGCTCTAGAAACCCGGAACAGGCAGTTTCGTGAACCAACCGCGCACGCTCCTGACAATGCGTTAGCCAACCCTGCTCGGGCAAATCGTTAATCAAGCCCAACCCTGAAACTGCGTTAACCAACCCGGCCATGGCAATTCATTAACCAACCCGGCTCGGGCAAATGGTTAACCAAGCCCAACCCTGACAATTCGGTAACCAACCCGGCTCGGGCAAATGGTTAACCAAGCCGGCCGGGCAAATCGCTAACCGGCCCGGCAGTCCCGACAATTCGACAATCAACCCGCTGAGGACAAACCCTTCGCCCTCAATAACAACTAGTTCTTGCCCCGCCGTCAAAATGTCCCGGCCGATGTTCATCAGAAACTCCTTGCTGGCCCATGGGCCCCCCTCCTTAAGAGAGTCATAGTTACTCCCGCCGTTTACCCGCGCCGCACTGAATTTCGTCAAGTTGGGTCTGGCAAGCCGCTAACCCGGCCGGCCGGGCCTGACAACGCTCTAGAAACCCGGAACAGGCAGTTTCGTGAACCAACCGCGCACGCTCCTGACAATGCGTTAGCCAACCCTGCTCGGGCAAATCGTTAATCAAGCCCAACCCTGAAACTGCGTTAACCAACCCGGCCATGGCAATTCATTAACCAACCCGGCTCGGGCAAATGGTTAACCAAGCCCAACCCTGACAATTCGGTAACCAACCCGGCTCGGGCAAATGGTTAACCAAGCCGGCCGGGCAAATCGCTAACCGGCCCGGCAGTCCCGACAATTCGACAATCAACCAGCTGAGGACAAGCCCTTCGCCCTCAATAACAACTAGTTCTTGCCCCGCCGTCATAATGTCCCGGCCGATGTTCATCAGAAACTCCTTGCTGGCCCATGGGCCCCCCTCCATACCCTTAAGAGAGTCATAGTTACTCCCGCCGTTTACCCGCGCCGCACTGAATTTCGTCAAGTTGGGTCTGGCAAGCCGCTAACCCGGCCGGCCGGGCCTGACAACGCTCTAGAAACCCGGAACAGGCAGTTTCGTGAACCAACCGCGCACGCTCCTGACAATGCGTTAGCCAACCCTGCTCGGGCAAATCGTTAATCAAGCCCAACCCTGACAATGCGTTAATCAACCCGGCCATGGCAATTCATTAACCAACCCGGCTCGGGCAAATGGTTAACCAAGCCCAACCCTGACAATTAGTTAACCAACCCGGCCCGGGCAAATGGTTAACCAAGCCGGCCGGGCAAATCGGTAACCGGCCCGGCAGCCCCGACTATTCGACAATCAACCAGCTGAGGACAAACCCTTCACCCTCAATAACAACTACGTCTTGCCCCGCCGTCAAAATGTCCCGGCCGATGTTCATCAGAAACTCCTTGCTGGCCCATGGGCCCCCCTCCTTACCTTAAGAGAGTCATAGTTACTCCCGCCGTTTACCCGCGCCGCACTGAATTTCCTCAAGTTGGGTCTGGCAACCCGCTAACCCGGCCGGCCGGGCCTGACAACGCTCTAGAAACCCGGAACAGGCAGTTTCGTGAACCAACCGCGCACGCTCCTGACAATGCGTTAGCCAACCCTGCTCGGGCAAATCGTTAATCAAGCCCAACCCTGAAACTGCGTTAACCAACCCGGCCATGGCAATTCATTAACCAACCCGGCTCGGGCAAATGGTTAACCAAGCCGGCCGGGCAAATCGTTAACCGGCCCGGCAGCCCCGACAATTCGACAATCAACCCGCTGAGGACAAACCCTTCGCCCTCAATAACAACTAGTTCTTGCCCCGCCGTCAAAATGTCCCGGCCGATGTTCATCAGAAACTCCTTGCTGGCCCATGGGCCCCCCTCCTTACCTTAAGAGAGTCATAGTTACTCCCGCCGTTTACCCGCGCCGCACTGAATTACGTCAAGTTGGGTCTGGCAACCCGCTAACCCGGCCGGCCGGGCCTGACAACGCTCTAGAAACCCGGAACAGGCAGTTTCGTGAACCAACCGCGCACGCTCCTGACAATGCGTTAGCCAACCCTGCTCGGGCAAATCGTTAATCAAGCCCAACCCTGAAACTGCGTTAACCAACCCGGCCATGGCAATTCACTAACCAACCCGGCTCGGGCAAATGGTTAACCAAGCCCAACCCTGACAATTCGGTAACCAACCCGGCTCGGGCAAATGGTTAACCAAGCCGGCCGGGCAAATCGGTAGCCGGCCCGGCAGTCCCGACAATTCGACAATCAACCAGCTGAGGACAAACCCTTCGCCCTCAATAACAACTAGTTCTTGCCCCGCCGTCAAAATGTCCCGGCCGATGTTCATCAGAAACTCCTTGCTGGCCCATGGGCCCCCCTCCTTACCTTAAGAGAGTCATAGTTACTCCCGCCGTTTACCCGCGCCGCACTGAATTTCCTCAAGTTGGGTCTGGCAACCCGCCAACCCGGCCGGCCGGGCCTGACAACGCTCTAGAAACCCGGAACAGGCAGTTTCGTGAACCAACCGCGCACGCTCCTGACAATGCGTTAGCCAACCCTGCTCGGGGAAATCTTTAACCAAGCCCAACCCTGACAATGCGTTAATCAACCCGGCCATGGCAATTCATTAACCAACCCGGCTCGGGCAAATGGTTAACCAAGCCCAACCCTGACAATTAGTTAACCAACCCGGCCCGGGCAAATGGTTAACCAAGCCGGCCGGGCAAATCGCTAACCGGCCCGGCAGCCCCGACTATTCGACAATCAACCAGCTGAGGACAAACCCTTCACCCTCAATAACAACTACGTCTTGCCCCGCCGTCAAAATGTCCCGGCCGATGTTCATCAGAAACTCCTTGCTGGCCCATGGGCCCCCCTCCTTACCTTAAGAGAGTCATAGTTACTCCCGCCGTTTACCCGCGCCGCACTGAATTTCCTCAAGTTGGGTCTGGCAACCCGCTAACCCGGTCGGCCGGGCCTGACAACGCTCTAGAAACCCGGAACAGGCAGTTTCGTGAACCAACCGCGCACGCTCCTGACAATGCGTTAGCCAACCCTGCTCGGGCAAATCGTTAATCAAGCCCAACCCTGAAACTGCGTTAACCAACCCGGCCATGGCAATTCATTAACCAACCCGGCCCGGGCAAATGGTTAACCAAGCCTAAACCTGACAATTCGTTAACCAACCCGGCCCGGGCAAATGGGTAACCAAGCCGGCCGGGCAAATCGGTAACCGGCCCGGCAGCCCCGACTATTCGACAATCAACCAGCTGAGGACAAGCCCTTCGCCCTCAATAACAACTAGTTCTTGCCCCGCCGTCAAAATGTCCCGGCCGATGTTCATCAGAAACTCCTTGCTGGCCCATGGGCCCCCCTCCATACCCTTAAGAGAGTCATAGTTACTCCCGCCGTTTACCCGCGCCGCACTGAATTTCGTCAAGTTGGGTCTGGCAAGCCGCTAACCCGGCCGGCCGGGCCTGACAACGCTCTAGAAACCCGGAACAGGCAGTTTCGTGAACCAACCGCGCACGCTCCTGACAATGCGTTAGCCAACCCTGCTCGGGCAAATCGTTAATCAAGCCCAACCCTGAAACTGCGTTAACCAACCCGGCCATGGCAATTCATTAACCAACCCGGCCCGGGCAAATGGTTAACCAAGCCCAACCCTGACAATTCGTTAACCAACCCGGCCCGGGCAAATGGTTAACCAAGCCGGCCGGGCAAATCGGTAACCGGCCCGGCAGCCCCGACTATTCGACAATCAACCAGCTGAGGACAAACCCTTCACCCTCAATAACAACTACGTCTTGCCCCGCCGTCAAAATGTCCCGGCCGATGTTCATCAGAAACTCCTTGCTGGCCCATGGGCCCCCCCTCCTTACCTTAAGAGAGTCATAGTTACTCCCGCCGTTTACCCGCGCCGCACTGAATTTCGTCAAGTTGGGTCTGGCAAGCCGCTAACCCGGCCGGCCGGGCCTGACAACGCTCTACAAACCCGGAACAGGCAGTTTCGTGAACCAACCGCGCACGCTCCTGACAATGTGTTCACCCACCTTGCTCGGGCAAATCGTTAACCAAGCCCAAACCCGACAATTCGTTAACCAACCCAACCATGACAATTCGCTAACCAACCCGGCCCGGGCAAATGGTTAACCAAGC
>NC_092381.1:117182948-117195448 GCF_030028105.1 Mobula birostris | reverse complement strand
CCGCGCTCAGACTCTGTCTGTCCGCAGCCCCCGCTGCGTTCTTGGACTTTGTCATTTTTTTCGGAAATAGCGAAAAAAAGCTTTTATCATTGTAAGTCGGAGCTCGCCCGGCCTCCCGCTTACTGAGTCACAATTGAGTAAGGCTCACTTAGAACTCTGCACTGTGTCAACCGTACCACTAGTCACCCTGCTAAGTGTGTCTGGAAAACGTGTTCCCGTAAATCTCCGGGAACCCCGCCAATCCCCCCGTACAGAAATTGCATGTGTCAAGTCGGCGGGATGCCTCCCGGAAGTCCTGCCGGGAAGGTCGCACTCTGGCCCCGCCAGGCGGGGCAAATCCGACCCCCATAGTGACTTCCGGGCCTAACTCGTTAACCAGAGCCGCGACAGACCGTGCAACAATGACATGTGTCAAACCGGCGGCACGACGCCCGGAGCTCATGCCGGTCGCGGGGCACCTCGGGCCCGCCCGACGGGGCAGATCCGACCTTCACAGGCTTCCGACGGCAATTGGTTAACCGGCGTGGCGCCGAGGGCACGCGGCTGGCTCGGCGGGCGGCCCTCCGGTAGTGCCGCCGTCGATCGGCCGCCTCGGTCGGCAGGAGGGCCCCGAAGTCGCCTTCATTCTGACTTCCGAGTCGGGACTTAGATTACTTTCGACTCTTCAGCCAAGGTCTCGGATCGACGGCGGGACCTGCGGTTGTCCCTCCGAAAATGCCGCCGCTCGGCCGGCACGGCCCGCCGAATACGTCCCCTTACTGGCTCCCGCCTCGGGACTTTGTCAGAAATTCATTCGGGCAAGGTTTCCATTCGGCGGCCGGAGCACCGGTAGTCATACGGAAAATGCCGCCCCTCGGCCGGCATGGGCCTGCGAATAGGTCCCGCTGACAGACTTCCGCAATTGGGTATTTGTCCGAAAATCCATACCGGCAATCTTCGGAATCGTGCGGAAAAGCTGCCGCGTGGCCCGGGTTAACCAATTGGGGAGGCCGGTGCCATCTACCGAATACTTCAACAACTCGTGAAAACGGCCTCCCTATATATCTGCAGGAACCCCGCCAATGCCCCCGTACAGAAATTGCATGTGTCAAAGGGGCGGCCGAATCTGACCCCGGCGGCCGAGCCTCTGGAACTCCGGGTCGGCCTCGGCCGGCAAATCCGACCCCCATCCAGACTTCCGGAGCGGACTTGGTTAACGAATTGCCACCGGGCAAATGGTTAACCGACAGATCTTGGAGGCTCGTTACCCAAGCCATCCCCCGCCGGTGCGAAAAGTTAACAATCAGCGGGCGGGCAATTCGTGAACCGAACGGGACCGGGCAATTCGTTAACCATTCGGAACCGGGCAATTCGTTAACCAACCTTGTCCTGGCAATGAGTGCACCAACCCGGCCGGACAATTCGTTAACCAAGCTGGCTCTGGCAATTCGTTAACCAACCTGGCCGGGACAATTCGTTAACCAACCCGGCCGGACAATTCGTTAACCAAGCTGGCTCTGGCAATTCGTTAACCTACCCGGCCATGGCAATTCGTTAACCAACCTGACCCTGACAATTCGTTAACCAACCCTGTCCTGGCAATGAGTGCACCAACCCGGCCGGACAATTCGGTAACCAACCAGACCCTGGCAATTCGTTAACCAACCAGGACGGGCAATTCGTCAACCAACCCTGTCCTGGCAATGAGTGCACCAACCCGGCCGGACAATTCGGTAACCAACCAGACCCTGGCAATTCGTTAACCAACCAGGACGGGCAATTCGTCAACCAACCCTGTCCTGGCAATGAGTGCACCAACCCGGCCGGACAATTCGGTAACCAACCAGACCCTGGCAATTCGTTAACCAACCTGACCCGGACAATTCGTTAACCAACCAGGACGGGCAATTCGTTAACCAACCAGGCCCGGACAATACTTTAACCACCCTGGTTTTCCAATTCGTGAACCAACTGGGAACGGACAATTCGGTAACCAACCCTGTCCTGGCAATGAGTGCACCAACCCGGCCGGACAATTCGTTAACCACCCTGTCCTTGCCAATTCGTGAACCAACTGGGAACGGACAATTCGTTAACCAACCCGGCCGGACAATTCGTTAACCAAGCTGGCTCTGGCAATTCGTTAACCTACCCGGCCATGGCAATTCGTTAACCAACCTGACCCTGACAATTCGTTAACCAGCCAGGACGGGCAATTCGTTAACCAACCTGGCCCGGACAATTCGTTAACCAGCCAGGACGGGCAATTCGTTAACCAACCTGGCCCGGACAATTCCTTAACCACCCTGGCCTTGCCAATTCGTGAACCAACTGGGAACGGACAATTCATTAAACAACCCTGTCCTGGCAATGAGTGCACCAACCCAGCCGGACAATTCGTTAACCAGTCTGACCCGGACAATTCGCTAACCAACCCTGCTCGGGCAAATCGTTAACCAAGCCCAACCCCGACAATTCGTTAACCAACCCTGCACGGTCAAGTCGTTAACCAAGCCCAAACCCGACAATTCGTTAACCAACCCATACGTGGCAATTCGCTAAACAACCCGGCTCGGGCAAATGGTTAACCAAGCCGGCCGGGCAAATCGGTAACCGGCCCGGCAGTCCCGACAATTCGACAATCAACCAGCTGAGGACAAACCCTTCGCCCTCAATAACAACTAGTTCTTGCCCCGCCGTCAAAATGTCCCGGCCGATGTTCATCAGAAACTCCTTGCTGGCCCATGGGCCCCCCCTCCTTACCTTAAGAGAGTCATAGTTACTCCCGCCGTTTACCCGCGCCGCACTGAATTTCGTCAAGTTGGGTCTGGCAAGCCGCTAACCCGGCCGGCCGGGCCTGACAACGCTCTAGAAACCCGGAACAGGCAGTTTCGTGAACCAACCGCGCACGCTCCTGACAATGCGTTAGCCAACCCTGCTCGGGCAAATCGTTAATCAAGCCCAACCCTGAAACTGCGTTAACCAACCCGGCCCGGGCAAATGGTTAACCAAGCCCAACCCTGACAATTCGGTAACCAACCCGGCCCGGGCAAATGGTTAACCAAGCCGGCCGGGCAAATCGGTAACCGGCCCGGCAGCCCCGACTATTCGACAATCAACCAGCTGAGGACAAACCCTTCACCCTCAATAACAACTACGTCTTGCCCCGCCGTCAAAATGTCCCGGCCGATGTTCATCAGAAACTCCTTGCTGGCCCATGGGCCCCCCTCCATACCTTAAGAGAGTCATAGTTACTCCCGCCGTTTACCCGCGCCGCACTGAATTTCGTCAAGTTGGGTCTGGCAAGCCGCTAACCCGGCCGGCCGGGCCTGACAACGCTCTAGAAACCCGGAACAGGCAGTTTCGTGAACCAACCGCGCACGCTCCTGACAATGCGTTAGCCAACCCTGCTCGGGCAAATCGTTAATCAAGCCCAACCCTGAAACTGCGTTAACCAACCCGGCCATGGCAATTCATTAACCAACCCGGCTCGGGCAAATGGTTAACCAAGCCCAACCCTGACAATTCGGTAACCAACCCGGCTCGGGCAAATGGTTAACCAAGCCGGCCGGGCAAATCGCTAACCGGCCCGGCAGTCCCGACAATTCGACAATCAACCCGCTGAGGACAAACCCTTCGCCCTCAATAACAACTAGTTCTTGCCCCGCCGTCAAAATGTCCCGGCCGATGTTCATCAGAAACTCCTTGCTGGCCCATGGGCCCCCCTCCTTAAGAGAGTCATAGTTACTCCCGCCGTTTACCCGCGCCGCACTGAATTTCGTCAAGTTGGGTCTGGCAAGCCGCTAACCCGGCCGGCCGGGCCTGACAACGCTCTGGAAACCCGGAACAGGCAGTTTCGTGAACCAACCGCGCACCCTCCTGACAATGCGTTAGCCAACCCTGCTCGGGCAAATCGTTAATCAAGCCCAACCCTGAAACTGCGTTAACCAACCCGGCCATGGCAATTCAGTAACCAACCCGGCCCGGGCAAATGGTTAACCAAGCCCAACCCTGACAATTCGTTAACCAACCCGGCCCGGGCAAATGGTTAACCAAGCCGGCCGGGCAAATCGCTAACCGGCCCGGCAGTCCCGACAATTCGACAATCAACCAGCTGAGGACAAGCCCTTCGCCCTCAATAACAACTAGTTCTTGCCCCGCCGTCAAAATGTCCCGGCCGATGTTCATCAGAAACTCCTTGCTGGCCCATGGGCCCCCCTCCATACCTTAAGAGAGTCATAGTTACTCCCGCCGTTTACCCGCGCCGCACTGAATTTCGTCAAGTTGGGTCTGGCAAGCCGCTAACCCGGCCGGCCGGGCCTGACAACGCTCTAGAAACCCGGAACAGGCAGTTTCGTGAACCAACCGCGCACGCTCCTGACAATGCGTTAGCCAACCCTGCTCGGGCAAATCGTTAATCAAGCCCAACCCTGAAACTGCGTTAACCAACCCGGCCATGGCAATTCATTAACCAACCCGGCTCGGGCAAATGGTTAACCAAGCCCAACCCTGACAATTCGGTAACCAACCCGGCTCGGGCAAATGGTTAACCAAGCCGGCCGGGCAAATCGCTAACCGGCCCGGCAGTCCCGACAATTCGACAATCAACCAGCTGAGGACAAGCCCTTCGCCCTCAATAACAACTAGTTCTTGCCCCGCCGTCATAATGTCCCGGCCGATGTTCATCAGAAACTCCTTGCTGGCCCATGGGCCCCCCTCCATACCCTTAAGAGAGTCATAGTTACTCCCGCCGTTTACCCGCGCCGCACTGAATTTCGTCAAGTTGGGTCTGGCAAGCCGCTAACCCGGCCGGCCGGGCCTGACAACGCTCTAGAAACCCGGAACAGGCAGTTTCGTGAACCAACCGCGCACGCTCCTGACAATGCGTTAGCCAACCCTGCTCGGGCAAATCGTTAATCAAGCCCAACCCTGAAACTGCGTTAACCAACCCGGCCATGGCAATTCATTAACCAACCCGGCCCGGGCAAATGGTTAACCAAGCCTAAACCTGACAATTCGTTAACCAACCCGGCCCGGGCAAATGGGTAACCAAGCCGGCCGGGCAAATCGGTAACCGGCCCGGCAGCCCCGACTATTCGACAATCAACCAGCTGAGGACAAGCCCTTCGCCCTCAATAACAACTAGTTCTTGCCCCGCCGTCAAAATGTCCCGGCCGATGTTCATCAGAAACTCCTTGCTGGCCCATGGGCCCCCCTCCATACCCTTAAGAGAGTCATAGTTACTCCCGCCGTTTACCCGCGCCGCACTGAATTTCGTCAAGTTGGGTCTGGCAACCCGCTAACCCGGCCGGCCGGGCCTGACAACGCTCTAGAAACCCGGAACAGGCAGTTTCGTGAACCAACCGCGCACGCTCCTGACAATGCGTTAGCCAACCCTGCTCGGGGAAATCGTTAACCAAGCCCAACCCTGACAATGCGTTAATCAACCCGGCCATGGCAATTCATTAACCAACCCGGCTCGGGCAAATGGTTAACCAAGCCCAACCCTGACAATTAGTTAACCAACCCGGCCCGGGCAAATGGTTAACCAAGCCGGCCGGGCAAATCGGTAACCGGCCCGGCAGCCCCGACTATTCGACAATCAACCAGCTGAGGACAAACCCTTCACCCTCAATAACAACTACGTCTTGCCCCGCCGTCAAAATGTCCCGGCCGATGTTCATCAGAAACTCCTTGCTGGCCCATGGGCCCCCCTCCTTACCTTAAGAGAGCATAGTTACTCCCGCCGTTTACCCGCGCCGCACTGAATTTCCTCAAGTTGGGTCTGGCAACCCGCTAACCCGGCCGGCCGGGCCTGACAACGCTCTAGAAACCCGGAACAGGCAGTTTCGTGAACCAACCGCGCACGCTCCTGACAATGCGTTAGCCAACCCTGCTCGGGCAAATCGTTAATCAAGCCCAACCCTGAAACTGCGTTAACCAACCCGGCCCGGGCAAATGGTTAACCAAGCCCAACCCTGACAATTCGGTAACCAACCCGGCCCGGGCAAATGGTTAACCAAGCCGGCCGGGCAAATCGGTAACCGGCCCGGCAGCCCCGACTATTCGACAATCAACCAGCTGAGGACAAACCCTTCACCCTCAATAACAACTACGTCTTGCCCCGCCGTCAAAATGTCCCGGCCGATGTTCATCAGAAACTCCTTGCTGGCCCATGGGCCCCCCTCCATACCTTAAGAGAGTCATAGTTACTCCCGCCGTTTACCCGCGCCGCACTGAATTTCGTCAAGTTGGGTCTGGCAAGCCGCTAACCCGGCCGGCCGGGCCTGACAACGCTCTAGAAACCCGGAACAGGCAGTTTCGTGAACCAACCGCGCACGCTCCTGACAATGCGTTAGCCAACCCTGCTCGGGCAAATCGTTAATCAAGCCCAACCCTGAAACTGCGTTAACCAACCCGGCCATGGCAATTCATTAACCAACCCGGCTCGGGCAAATGGTTAACCAAGCCCAACCCTGACAATTCGGTAACCAACCCGGCTCGGGCAAATGGTTAACCAAGCCGGCCGGGCAAATCGCTAACCGGCCCGGCAGTCCCGACAATTCGACAATCAACCAGCTGAGGACAAGCCCTTCGCCCTCAATAACAACTAGTTCTTGCCCCGCCGTCATAATGTCCCGGCCGATGTTCATCAGAAACTCCTTGCTGGCCCATGGGCCCCCCTCCATACCCTTAAGAGAGTCATAGTTACTCCCGCCGTTTACCCGCGCCGCACTGAATTTCGTCAAGTTGGGTCTGGCAAGCCGCTAACCCGGCCGGCCGGGCCTGACAACGCTCTAGAAACCCGGAACAGGCAGTTTCGTGAACCAACCGCGCACGCTCCTGACAATGCGTTAGCCAACCCTGCTCGGGCAAATCGTTAATCAAGCCCAACCCTGAAACTGCGTTAACCAACCCGGCCATGGCAATTCATTAACCAACCCGGCCCGGGCAAATGGTTAACCAAGCCTAAACCTGACAATTCGTTAACCAACCCGGCCCGGGCAAATGGGTAACCAAGCCGGCCGGGCAAATCGGTAACCGGCCCGGCAGCCCCGACTATTCGACAATCAACCAGCTGAGGACAAGCCCTTCGCCCTCAATAACAACTAGTTCTTGCCCCGCCGTCAAAATGTCCCGGCCGATGTTCATCAGAAACTCCTTGCTGGCCCATGGGCCCCCCTCCATACCCTTAAGAGAGTCATAGTTACTCCCGCCGTTTACCCGCGCCGCACTGAATTTCGTCAAGTTGGGTCTGGCAACCCGCTAACCCGGCCGGCCGGGCCTGACAACGCTCTAGAAACCCGGAACAGGCAGTTTCGTGAACCAACCGCGCACGCTCCTGACAATGCGTTAGCCAACCCTGCTCGGGGAAATCGTTAACCAAGCCCAACCCTGACAATGCGTTAATCAACCCGGCCATGGCAATTCATTAACCAACCCGGCTCGGGCAAATGGTTAACCAAGCCCAACCCTGACAATTAGTTAACCAACCCGGCCCGGGCAAATGGTTAACCAAGCCGGCCGGGCAAATCGGTAACCGGCCCGGCAGCCCCGACTATTCGACAATCAACCAGCTGAGGACAAACCCTTCACCCTCAATAACAACTACGTCTTGCCCCGCCGTCAAAATGTCCCGGCCGATGTTCATCAGAAACTCCTTGCTGGCCCATGGGCCCCCCTCCTTACCTTAAGAGAGCATAGTTACTCCCGCCGTTTACCCGCGCCGCACTGAATTTCCTCAAGTTGGGTCTGGCAACCCGCTAACCCGGCCGGCCGGGCCTGACAACGCTCTAGAAACCCGGAACAGGCAGTTTCGTGAACCAACCGCGCACGCTCCTGACAATGCGTTAGCCAACCCTGCTCGGGCAAATCGTTAATCAAGCCCAACCCTGAAACTGCGTTAACCAACCCGGCCCGGGCAAATGGTTAACCAAGCCCAACCCTGACAATTCGGTAACCAACCCGGCCCGGGCAAATGGTTAACCAAGCCGGCCGGGCAAATCGGTAACCGGCCCGGCAGCCCCGACTATTCGACAATCAACCAGCTGAGGACAAACCCTTCACCCTCAATAACAACTACGTCTTGCCCCGCCGTCAAAATGTCCCGGCCGATGTTCATCAGAAACTCCTTGCTGGCCCATGGGCCCCCCTCCATACCTTAAGAGAGTCATAGTTACTCCCGCCGTTTACCCGCGCCGCACTGAATTTCGTCAAGTTGGGTCTGGCAAGCCGCTAACCCGGCCGGCCGGGCCTGACAACGCTCTAGAAACCCGGAACAGGCAGTTTCGTGAACCAACCGCGCACGCTCCTGACAATGCGTTAGCCAACCCTGCTCGGGCAAATCGTTAATCAAGCCCAACCCTGAAACTGCGTTAACCAACCCGGCCATGGCAATTCATTAACCAACCCGGCTCGGGCAAATGGTTAACCAAGCCCAACCCTGACAATTCGGTAACCAACCCGGCTCGGGCAAATGGTTAACCAAGCCGGCCGGGCAAATCGCTAACCGGCCCGGCAGTCCCGACAATTCGACAATCAACCAGCTGAGGACAAGCCCTTCGCCCTCAATAACAACTAGTTCTTGCCCCGCCGTCATAATGTCCCGGCCGATGTTCATCAGAAACTCCTTGCTGGCCCATGGGCCCCCCTCCATACCCTTAAGAGAGTCATAGTTACTCCCGCCGTTTACCCGCGCCGCACTGAATTTCGTCAAGTTGGGTCTGGCAAGCCGCTAACCCGGCCGGCCGGGCCTGACAACGCTCTAGAAACCCGGAACAGGCAGTTTCGTGAACCAACCGCGCACGCTCCTGACAATGCGTTAGCCAACCCTGCTCGGGCAAATCGTTAATCAAGCCCAACCCTGAAACTGCGTTAACCAACCCGGCCATGGCAATTCATTAACCAACCCGGCCCGGGCAAATGGTTAACCAAGCCTAAACCTGACAATTCGTTAACCAACCCGGCCCGGGCAAATGGGTAACCAAGCCGGCCGGGCAAATCGGTAACCGGCCCGGCAGCCCCGACTATTCGACAATCAACCAGCTGAGGACAAGCCCTTCGCCCTCAATAACAACTAGTTCTTGCCCCGCCGTCAAAATGTCCCGGCCGATGTTCATCAGAAACTCCTTGCTGGCCCATGGGCCCCCCTCCATACCCTTAAGAGAGTCATAGTTACTCCCGCCGTTTACCCGCGCCGCACTGAATTTCGTCAAGTTGGGTCTGGCAACCCGCTAACCCGGCCGGCCGGGCCTGACAACGCTCTAGAAACCCGGAACAGGCAGTTTCGTGAACCAACCGCGCACGCTCCTGACAATGCGTTAGCCAACCCTGCTCGGGGAAATCGTTAACCAAGCCCAACCCTGACAATGCGTTAATCAACCCGGCCATGGCAATTCATTAACCAACCCGGCTCGGGCAAATGGTTAACCAAGCCCAACCCTGACAATTAGTTAACCAACCCGGCCCGGGCAAATGGTTAACCAAGCCGGCCGGGCAAATCGGTAACCGGCCCGGCAGCCCCGACTATTCGACAATCAACCAGCTGAGGACAAACCCTTCACCCTCAATAACAACTACGTCTTGCCCCGCCGTCAAAATGTCCCGGCCGATGTTCATCAGAAACTCCTTGCTGGCCCATGGGCCCCCCTCCTTACCTTAAGAGAGCATAGTTACTCCCGCCGTTTACCCGCGCCGCACTGAATTTCCTCAAGTTGGGTCTGGCAACCCGCTAACCCGGCCGGCCGGGCCTGACAACGCTCTAGAAACCCGGAACAGGCAGTTTCGTGAACCAACCGCGCACGCTCCTGACAATGCGTTAGCCAACCCTGCTCGGGCAAATCGTTAATCAAGCCCAACCCTGAAACTGCGTTAACCAACCCGGCCCGGGCAAATGGTTAACCAAGCCCAACCCTGACAATTCGGTAACCAACCCGGCCCGGGCAAATGGTTAACCAAGCCGGCCGGGCAAATCGGTAACCGGCCCGGCAGCCCCGACTATTCGACAATCAACCAGCTGAGGACAAACCCTTCACCCTCAATAACAACTACGTCTTGCCCCGCCGTCAAAATGTCCCGGCCGATGTTCATCAGAAACTCCTTGCTGGCCCATGGGCCCCCCTCCATACCTTAAGAGAGTCATAGTTACTCCCGCCGTTTACCCGCGCCGCACTGAATTTCGTCAAGTTGGGTCTGGCAAGCCGCTAACCCGGCCGGCCGGGCCTGACAACGCTCTAGAAACCCGGAACAGGCAGTTTCGTGAACCAACCGCGCACGCTCCTGACAATGCGTTAGCCAACCCTGCTCGGGCAAATCGTTAATCAAGCCCAACCCTGAAACTGCGTTAACCAACCCGGCCATGGCAATTCATTAACCAACCCGGCTCGGGCAAATGGTTAACCAAGCCCAACCCTGACAATTCGGTAACCAACCCGGCTCGGGCAAATGGTTAACCAAGCCGGCCGGGCAAATCGCTAACCGGCCCGGCAGTCCCGACAATTCGACAATCAACCCGCTGAGGACAAACCCTTCGCCCTCAATAACAACTAGTTCTTGCCCCGCCGTCAAAATGTCCCGGCCGATGTTCATCAGAAACTCCTTGCTGGCCCATGGGCCCCCCTCCTTAAGAGAGTCATAGTTACTCCCGCCGTTTACCCGCGCCGCACTGAATTTCGTCAAGTTGGGTCTGGCAAGCCGCTAACCCGGCCGGCCGGGCCTGACAACGCTCTAGAAACCCGGAACAGGCAGTTTCGTGAACCAACCGCGCACGCTCCTGACAATGCGTTAGCCAACCCTGCTCGGGCAAATCGTTAATCAAGCCCAACCCTGAAACTGCGTTAACCAACCCGGCCATGGCAATTCATTAACCAACCCGGCTCGGGCAAATGGTTAACCAAGCCCAACCCTGACAATTCGGTAACCAACCCGGCTCGGGCAAATGGTTAACCAAGCCGGCCGGGCAAATCGCTAACCGGCCCGGCAGTCCCGACAATTCGACAATCAACCAGCTGAGGACAAGCCCTTCGCCCTCAATAACAACTAGTTCTTGCCCCGCCGTCATAATGTCCCGGCCGATGTTCATCAGAAACTCCTTGCTGGCCCATGGGCCCCCCTCCATACCCTTAAGAGAGTCATAGTTACTCCCGCCGTTTACCCGCGCCGCACTGAATTTCGTCAAGTTGGGTCTGGCAAGCCGCTAACCCGGCCGGCCGGGCCTGACAACGCTCTAGAAACCCGGAACAGGCAGTTTCGTGAACCAACCGCGCACGCTCCTGACAATGCGTTAGCCAACCCTGCTCGGGCAAATCGTTAATCAAGCCCAACCCTGAAACTGCGTTAACCAACCCGGCCATGGCAATTCATTAACCAACCCGGCCCGGGCAAATGGTTAACCAAGCCTAAACCTGACAATTCGTTAACCAACCCGGCCCGGGCAAATGGGTAACCAAGCCGGCCGGGCAAATCGGTAACCGGCCCGGCAGCCCCGACTATTCGACAATCAACCAGCTGAGGACAAGCCCTTCGCCCTCAATAACAACTAGTTCTTGCCCCGCCGTCAAAATGTCCCGGCCGATGTTCATCAGAAACTCCTTGCTGGCCCATGGGCCCCCCTCCATACCCTTAAGAGAGTCATAGTTACTCCCGCCGTTTACCCGCGCCGCACTGAATTTCGTCAAGTTGGGTCTGGCAACCCGCTAACCCGGCCGGCCGGGCCTGACAACGCTCTAGAAACCCGGAACAGGCAGTTTCGTGAACCAACCGCGCACGCTCCTGACAATGCGTTAGCCAACCCTGCTCGGGGAAATCGTTAACCAAGCCCAACCCTGACAATGCGTTAATCAACCCGGCCATGGCAATTCATTAACCAACCCGGCTCGGGCAAATGGTTAACCAAGCCCAACCCTGACAATTAGTTAACCAACCCGGCCCGGGCAAATGGTTAACCAAGCCGGCCGGGCAAATCGGTAACCGGCCCGGCAGCCCCGACTATTCGACAATCAACCAGCTGAGGACAAACCCTTCACCCTCAATAACAACTACGTCTTGCCCCGCCGTCAAAATGTCCCGGCCGATGTTCATCAGAAACTCCTTGCTGGCCCATGGGCCCCCCTCCTTACCTTAAGAGAGTCATAGTTACTCCCGCCGTTTACCCGCGCCGCACTGAATTTCCTCAAGTTGGGTCTGGCAACCCGCTAACCCGGCCGGCCGGGCCTGACAACGCTCTAGAAACCCGGAACAGGCAGTTTCGTGAACCAACCGCGCACGCTCCTGACAATGCGTTAGCCAACCCTGCTCGGGCAAATCGTTAATCAAGCCCAACCCTGAAACTGCGTTAACCAACCCGGCCATGGCAATTCATTAACCAACCCGGCCCGGGCAAATGGTTAACCAAGCCTAAACCTGACAATTCGTTAACCAACCCGGCCCGGGCAAATGGGTAACCAAGCCGGCCGGGCAAATCGGTAACCGGCCCGGCAGCCCCGACTATTCGACAATCAACCAGCTGAGGACAAGCCCTTCGC
>NC_092381.1:117157948-117170448 GCF_030028105.1 Mobula birostris | reverse complement strand
GTAGCACCGCGCGCGCAGAGCCTCTCCTTCCTCTCGTTGGTGACCGAGGATCAACGCTTCGGTTGAGTCAGGCTGAACCGGGCATCTCCCTGCCACTCTGGCCTATGGAACTCTCCCGACTCTTTCGCCTTGCCCCTACGGCGCGAAAGAGTGCTGCTGCGGCCGGCGCGCCCGTCCCTTGCTCTCTCGGGCCATGTCTGTCGTCGCAGTGCCGCGCCATCCCCTATCGAGCCGCGTCGCTGGGTGAGGTCCGCACCCGCACCCTTCCGCCGAGCTGGCTCTCAGGACGGTCGACGGTCGCCGCTCGCCTCCGTCGGCCCAGGGCCTAACGCCGCGCCGGTGAACGCCTCGCCATCCCACCCCGTCGATCGCGCCGGTGAGGTCCGCACCTTCACCGCCTAGGTATATGCGCGTGGGTGTAGCTGCCTTCTCGGGATGGTCGACGGTCGTTCGACCGGCCCCCGTCATCTATGCGCACAGCAGTCCCGTCCGCCGGCGGGAGACTCCGTCAATCGATCGTGGTGCAAACGTGCGAATGCCCAACGTCAATTCCGCCCAAAGCATGAAGCCCTCGGTCGGCAATCGGGCCGCCCCGCGGCAGACCCACCTGCCCACCTCCGGAGATGGTAACGAGCCGAGCACGGAAGTTCGGCGCACGTGTCGAGACCGTCGCTTCCACTCGGCCTCTCCCAAAGGTAGGACCGACCAAGCCGGATCGATCGGGGAACAGAGGTCTAACGCAGACGACACTCGCGAGGGCACCAGCGGCAGGCTTGTCCCTTCTCCGTCTTGGTACACACAATGCCTCTTTGCTTTTCGGATCGATATAAAGCTTTTGCCACCGTCGGTCTGCCGGCCGCCGCCCGCGGTCCGCGCTCAGACTCTGTCTGTCCGCAGCCCCCGCTGCGTTCTTGGACTTTGTCATTTTTTTCGGAAATAGCGAAAAAAAGCTTTTATCATTGTAAGTCGGAGCTCGCCCGGCCTCCCGCTTACTGAGTCACAATTGAGTAAGGCTCACTTAGAACTCTGCACTGTGTCAACCGTACCACTAGTCACCCTGCTAAGTGTGTCTGGAAAACGTGTTCCCGTAAATCTCCGGGAACCCCGCCAATCCCCCCGTACAGAAATTGCATGTGTCAAGTCGGCGGGATGCCTCCCGGAAGTCCTGCCGGGAAGGTCGCACTCTGGCCCCGCCAGGCGGGGCAAATCCGACCCCCATAGTGACTTCCGGGCCTAACTCGTTAACCAGAGCCGCGACAGACCGTGCAACAATGACATGTGTCAAACCGGCGGCACGACGCCCGGAGCTCATGCCGGTCGCGGGGCACCTCGGGCCCGCCCGACGGGGCAGATCCGACCTTCACAGGCTTCCGACGGCAATTGGTTAACCGGCGTGGCGCCGAGGGCACGCGGCTGGCTCGGCGGGCGGCCCTCCGGTAGTGCCGCCGTCGATCGGCCGCCTCGGTCGGCAGGAGGGCCCCGAAGTCGCCTTCATTCTGACTTCCGAGTCGGGACTTAGATTACTTTCGACTCTTCAGCCAAGGTCTCGGATCGACGGCGGGACCTGCGGTTGTCCCTCCGAAAATGCCGCCGCTCGGCCGGCACGGCCCGCCGAATACGTCCCCTTACTGGCTCCCGCCTCGGGACTTTGTCAGAAATTCATTCGGGCAAGGTTTCCATTCGGCGGCCGGAGCACCGGTAGTCATACGGAAAATGCCGCCCCTCGGCCGGCATGGGCCTGCGAATAGGTCCCGCTGACAGACTTCCGCAATTGGGTATTTGTCCGAAAATCCATACCGGCAATCTTCGGAATCGTGCGGAAAAGCTGCCGCGTGGCCCGGGTTAACCAATTGGGGAGGCCGGTGCCATCTACCGAATACTTCAACAACTCGTGAAAACGGCCTCCCTATATATCTGCAGGAACCCCGCCAATGCCCCCGTACAGAAATTGCATGTGTCAAAGGGGCGGCCGAATCTGACCCCGGCGGCCGAGCCTCTGGAACTCCGGGTCGGCCTCGGCCGGCAAATCCGACCCCCATCCAGACTTCCGGAGCGGACTTGGTTAACGAATTGCCACCGGGCAAATGGTTAACCGACAGATCTTGGAGGCTCGTTACCCAAGCCATCCCCCGCCGGTGCGAAAAGTTAACAATCAGCGGGCGGGCAATTCGTGAACCGAACGGGACCGGGCAATTCGTTAACCATTCGGAACCGGGCAATTCGTTAACCAACCTTGTCCTGGCAATGAGTGCACCAACCCGGCCGGACAATTCGTTAACCAAGCTGGCTCTGGCAATTCGTTAACCAACCTGGCCGGGACAATTCGTTAACCAACCCGGCCGGACAATTCGTTAACCAAGCTGGCTCTGGCAATTCGTTAACCTACCCGGCCATGGCAATTCGTTAACCAACCTGACCCTGACAATTCGTTAACCAACCCTGTCCTGGCAATGAGTGCACCAACCCGGCCGGACAATTCGGTAACCAACCAGACCCTGGCAATTCGTTAACCAACCAGGACGGGCAATTCGTCAACCAACCCTGTCCTGGCAATGAGTGCACCAACCCGGCCGGACAATTCGGTAACCAACCAGACCCTGGCAATTCGTTAACCAACCAGGACGGGCAATTCGTCAACCAACCCTGTCCTGGCAATGAGTGCACCAACCCGGCCGGACAATTCGGTAACCAACCAGACCCTGGCAATTCGTTAACCAACCTGACCCGGACAATTCGTTAACCAACCAGGACGGGCAATTCGTTAACCAACCAGGCCCGGACAATACTTTAACCACCCTGGTTTTCCAATTCGTGAACCAACTGGGAACGGACAATTCGGTAACCAACCCTGTCCTGGCAATGAGTGCACCAACCCGGCCGGACAATTCGTTAACCACCCTGTCCTTGCCAATTCGTGAACCAACTGGGAACGGACAATTCGTTAACCAACCCGGCCGGACAATTCGTTAACCAAGCTGGCTCTGGCAATTCGTTAACCTACCCGGCCATGGCAATTCGTTAACCAACCTGACCCTGACAATTCGTTAACCAGCCAGGACGGGCAATTCGTTAACCAACCTGGCCCGGACAATTCGTTAACCAGCCAGGACGGGCAATTCGTTAACCAACCTGGCCCGGACAATTCCTTAACCACCCTGGCCTTGCCAATTCGTGAACCAACTGGGAACGGACAATTCATTAAACAACCCTGTCCTGGCAATGAGTGCACCAACCCAGCCGGACAATTCGTTAACCAGTCTGACCCGGACAATTCGCTAACCAACCCTGCTCGGGCAAATCGTTAACCAAGCCCAACCCCGACAATTCGTTAACCAACCCTGCACGGTCAAGTCGTTAACCAAGCCCAAACCCGACAATTCGTTAACCAACCCATACGTGGCAATTCGCTAAACAACCCGGCTCGGGCAAATGGTTAACCAAGCCGGCCGGGCAAATCGGTAACCGGCCCGGCAGTCCCGACAATTCGACAATCAACCAGCTGAGGACAAACCCTTCGCCCTCAATAACAACTAGTTCTTGCCCCGCCGTCAAAATGTCCCGGCCGATGTTCATCAGAAACTCCTTGCTGGCCCATGGGCCCCCCCTCCTTACCTTAAGAGAGTCATAGTTACTCCCGCCGTTTACCCGCGCCGCACTGAATTTCGTCAAGTTGGGTCTGGCAAGCCGCTAACCCGGCCGGCCGGGCCTGACAACGCTCTAGAAACCCGGAACAGGCAGTTTCGTGAACCAACCGCGCACGCTCCTGACAATGCGTTAGCCAACCCTGCTCGGGCAAATCGTTAATCAAGCCCAACCCTGAAACTGCGTTAACCAACCCGGCCCGGGCAAATGGTTAACCAAGCCCAACCCTGACAATTCGGTAACCAACCCGGCCCGGGCAAATGGTTAACCAAG
Organism: Mobula birostris; assembly: GCF_030028105.1. NCBI lineage: Eukaryota > Metazoa > Chordata > Chondrichthyes > Myliobatiformes > Myliobatidae > Mobula > Mobula birostris. The sequence continues at coordinate 117,166,533 of NC_092381.1, read as the reverse complement.
CCGGCCGGGCAAATCGGTAACCGGCCCGGCAGCCCCGACTATTCGACAATCAACCAGCTGAGGACAAACCCTTCACCCTCAATAACAACTACGTCTTGCCCCGCCGTCAAAATGTCCCGGCCGATGTTCATCAGAAACTCCTTGCTGGCCCATGGGCCCCCCTCCATACCTTAAGAGAGTCATAGTTACTCCCGCCGTTTACCCGCGCCGCACTGAATTTCGTCAAGTTGGGTCTGGCAAGCCGCTAACCCGGCCGGCCGGGCCTGACAACGCTCTAGAAACCCGGAACAGGCAGTTTCGTGAACCAACCGCGCACGCTCCTGACAATGCGTTAGCCAACCCTGCTCGGGCAAATCGTTAATCAAGCCCAACCCTGAAACTGCGTTAACCAACCCGGCCATGGCAATTCATTAACCAACCCGGCTCGGGCAAATGGTTAACCAAGCCCAACCCTGACAATTCGGTAACCAACCCGGCTCGGGCAAATGGTTAACCAAGCCGGCCGGGCAAATCGCTAACCGGCCCGGCAGTCCCGACAATTCGACAATCAACCCGCTGAGGACAAACCCTTCGCCCTCAATAACAACTAGTTCTTGCCCCGCCGTCAAAATGTCCCGGCCGATGTTCATCAGAAACTCCTTGCTGGCCCATGGGCCCCCCTCCTTAAGAGAGTCATAGTTACTCCCGCCGTTTACCCGCGCCGCACTGAATTTCGTCAAGTTGGGTCTGGCAAGCCGCTAACCCGGCCGGCCGGGCCTGACAACGCTCTGGAAACCCGGAACAGGCAGTTTCGTGAACCAACCGCGCACCCTCCTGACAATGCGTTAGCCAACCCTGCTCGGGCAAATCGTTAATCAAGCCCAACCCTGAAACTGCGTTAACCAACCCGGCCATGGCAATTCAGTAACCAACCCGGCCCGGGCAAATGGTTAACCAAGCCCAACCCTGACAATTCGTTAACCAACCCGGCCCGGGCAAATGGTTAACCAAGCCGGCCGGGCAAATCGCTAACCGGCCCGGCAGTCCCGACAATTCGACAATCAACCAGCTGAGGACAAGCCCTTCGCCCTCAATAACAACTAGTTCTTGCCCCGCCGTCAAAATGTCCCGGCCGATGTTCATCAGAAACTCCTTGCTGGCCCATGGGCCCCCCTCCATACCTTAAGAGAGTCATAGTTACTCCCGCCGTTTACCCGCGCCGCACTGAATTTCGTCAAGTTGGGTCTGGCAAGCCGCTAACCCGGCCGGCCGGGCCTGACAACGCTCTAGAAACCCGGAACAGGCAGTTTCGTGAACCAACCGCGCACGCTCCTGACAATGCGTTAGCCAACCCTGCTCGGGCAAATCGTTAATCAAGCCCAACCCTGAAACTGCGTTAACCAACCCGGCCATGGCAATTCATTAACCAACCCGGCTCGGGCAAATGGTTAACCAAGCCCAACCCTGACAATTCGGTAACCAACCCGGCTCGGGCAAATGGTTAACCAAGCCGGCCGGGCAAATCGCTAACCGGCCCGGCAGTCCCGACAATTCGACAATCAACCAGCTGAGGACAAGCCCTTCGCCCTCAATAACAACTAGTTCTTGCCCCGCCGTCATAATGTCCCGGCCGATGTTCATCAGAAACTCCTTGCTGGCCCATGGGCCCCCCTCCATACCCTTAAGAGAGTCATAGTTACTCCCGCCGTTTACCCGCGCCGCACTGAATTTCGTCAAGTTGGGTCTGGCAAGCCGCTAACCCGGCCGGCCGGGCCTGACAACGCTCTAGAAACCCGGAACAGGCAGTTTCGTGAACCAACCGCGCACGCTCCTGACAATGCGTTAGCCAACCCTGCTCGGGCAAATCGTTAATCAAGCCCAACCCTGAAACTGCGTTAACCAACCCGGCCATGGCAATTCATTAACCAACCCGGCCCGGGCAAATGGTTAACCAAGCCTAAACCTGACAATTCGTTAACCAACCCGGCCCGGGCAAATGGGTAACCAAGCCGGCCGGGCAAATCGGTAACCGGCCCGGCAGCCCCGACTATTCGACAATCAACCAGCTGAGGACAAGCCCTTCGCCCTCAATAACAACTAGTTCTTGCCCCGCCGTCAAAATGTCCCGGCCGATGTTCATCAGAAACTCCTTGCTGGCCCATGGGCCCCCCTCCATACCCTTAAGAGAGTCATAGTTACTCCCGCCGTTTACCCGCGCCGCACTGAATTTCGTCAAGTTGGGTCTGGCAACCCGCTAACCCGGCCGGCCGGGCCTGACAACGCTCTAGAAACCCGGAACAGGCAGTTTCGTGAACCAACCGCGCACGCTCCTGACAATGCGTTAGCCAACCCTGCTCGGGGAAATCGTTAACCAAGCCCAACCCTGACAATGCGTTAATCAACCCGGCCATGGCAATTCATTAACCAACCCGGCTCGGGCAAATGGTTAACCAAGCCCAACCCTGACAATTAGTTAACCAACCCGGCCCGGGCAAATGGTTAACCAAGCCGGCCGGGCAAATCGGTAACCGGCCCGGCAGCCCCGACTATTCGACAATCAACCAGCTGAGGACAAACCCTTCACCCTCAATAACAACTACGTCTTGCCCCGCCGTCAAAATGTCCCGGCCGATGTTCATCAGAAACTCCTTGCTGGCCCATGGGCCCCCCTCCTTACCTTAAGAGAGCATAGTTACTCCCGCCGTTTACCCGCGCCGCACTGAATTTCCTCAAGTTGGGTCTGGCAACCCGCTAACCCGGCCGGCCGGGCCTGACAACGCTCTAGAAACCCGGAACAGGCAGTTTCGTGAACCAACCGCGCACGCTCCTGACAATGCGTTAGCCAACCCTGCTCGGGCAAATCGTTAATCAAGCCCAACCCTGAAACTGCGTTAACCAACCCGGCCCGGGCAAATGGTTAACCAAGCCCAACCCTGACAATTCGGTAACCAACCCGGCCCGGGCAAATGGTTAACCAAGCCGGCCGGGCAAATCGGTAACCGGCCCGGCAGCCCCGACTATTCGACAATCAACCAGCTGAGGACAAACCCTTCACCCTCAATAACAACTACGTCTTGCCCCGCCGTCAAAATGTCCCGGCCGATGTTCATCAGAAACTCCTTGCTGGCCCATGGGCCCCCCTCCATACCTTAAGAGAGTCATAGTTACTCCCGCCGTTTACCCGCGCCGCACTGAATTTCGTCAAGTTGGGTCTGGCAAGCCGCTAACCCGGCCGGCCGGGCCTGACAACGCTCTAGAAACCCGGAACAGGCAGTTTCGTGAACCAACCGCGCACGCTCCTGACAATGCGTTAGCCAACCCTGCTCGGGCAAATCGTTAATCAAGCCCAACCCTGAAACTGCGTTAACCAACCCGGCCATGGCAATTCATTAACCAACCCGGCTCGGGCAAATGGTTAACCAAGCCCAACCCTGACAATTCGGTAACCAACCCGGCTCGGGCAAATGGTTAACCAAGCCGGCCGGGCAAATCGCTAACCGGCCCGGCAGTCCCGACAATTCGACAATCAACCCGCTGAGGACAAACCCTTCGCCCTCAATAACAACTAGTTCTTGCCCCGCCGTCAAAATGTCCCGGCCGATGTTCATCAGAAACTCCTTGCTGGCCCATGGGCCCCCCTCCTTAAGAGAGTCATAGTTACTCCCGCCGTTTACCCGCGCCGCACTGAATTTCGTCAAGTTGGGTCTGGCAAGCCGCTAACCCGGCCGGCCGGGCCTGACAACGCTCTAGAAACCCGGAACAGGCAGTTTCGTGAACCAACCGCGCACGCTCCTGACAATGCGTTAGCCAACCCTGCTCGGGCAAATCGTTAATCAAGCCCAACCCTGAAACTGCGTTAACCAACCCGGCCATGGCAATTCATTAACCAACCCGGCTCGGGCAAATGGTTAACCAAGCCCAACCCTGACAATTCGGTAACCAACCCGGCTCGGGCAAATGGTTAACCAAGCCGGCCGGGCAAATCGCTAACCGGCCCGGCAGTCCCGACAATTCGACAATCAACCAGCTGAGGACAAGCCCTTCGCCCTCAATAACAACTAGTTCTTGCCCCGCCGTCATAATGTCCCGGCCGATGTTCATCAGAAACTCCTTGCTGGCCCATGGGCCCCCCTCCATACCCTTAAGAGAGTCATAGTTACTCCCGCCGTTTACCCGCGCCGCACTGAATTTCGTCAAGTTGGGTCTGGCAAGCCGCTAACCCGGCCGGCCGGGCCTGACAACGCTCTAGAAACCCGGAACAGGCAGTTTCGTGAACCAACCGCGCACGCTCCTGACAATGCGTTAGCCAACCCTGCTCGGGCAAATCGTTAATCAAGCCCAACCCTGAAACTGCGTTAACCAACCCGGCCATGGCAATTCATTAACCAACCCGGCCCGGGCAAATGGTTAACCAAGCCTAAACCTGACAATTCGTTAACCAACCCGGCCCGGGCAAATGGGTAACCAAGCCGGCCGGGCAAATCGGTAACCGGCCCGGCAGCCCCGACTATTCGACAATCAACCAGCTGAGGACAAGCCCTTCGCCCTCAATAACAACTAGTTCTTGCCCCGCCGTCAAAATGTCCCGGCCGATGTTCATCAGAAACTCCTTGCTGGCCCATGGGCCCCCCTCCATACCCTTAAGAGAGTCATAGTTACTCCCGCCGTTTACCCGCGCCGCACTGAATTTCGTCAAGTTGGGTCTGGCAACCCGCTAACCCGGCCGGCCGGGCCTGACAACGCTCTAGAAACCCGGAACAGGCAGTTTCGTGAACCAACCGCGCACGCTCCTGACAATGCGTTAGCCAACCCTGCTCGGGGAAATCGTTAACCAAGCCCAACCCTGACAATGCGTTAATCAACCCGGCCATGGCAATTCATTAACCAACCCGGCTCGGGCAAATGGTTAACCAAGCCCAACCCTGACAATTAGTTAACCAACCCGGCCCGGGCAAATGGTTAACCAAGCCGGCCGGGCAAATCGGTAACCGGCCCGGCAGCCCCGACTATTCGACAATCAACCAGCTGAGGACAAACCCTTCACCCTCAATAACAACTACGTCTTGCCCCGCCGTCAAAATGTCCCGGCCGATGTTCATCAGAAACTCCTTGCTGGCCCATGGGCCCCCCTCCTTACCTTAAGAGAGTCATAGTTACTCCCGCCGTTTACCCGCGCCGCACTGAATTTCCTCAAGTTGGGTCTGGCAACCCGCTAACCCGGCCGGCCGGGCCTGACAACGCTCTAGAAACCCGGAACAGGCAGTTTCGTGAACCAACCGCGCACGCTCCTGACAATGCGTTAGCCAACCCTGCTCGGGCAAATCGTTAATCAAGCCCAACCCTGAAACTGCGTTAACCAACCCGGCCATGGCAATTCATTAACCAACCCGGCTCGGGCAAATGGTTAACCAAGCCGGCCGGGCAAATCGTTAACCGGCCCGGCAGCCCCGACAATTCGACAATCAACCCGCTGAGGACAAACCCTTCGCCCTCAATAACAACTAGTTCTTGCCCCGCCGTCAAAATGTCCCGGCCGATGTTCATCAGAAACTCCTTGCTGGCCCATGGGCCCCCCTCCTTACCTTAAGAGAGTCATAGTTACTCCCGCCGTTTACCCGCGCCGCACTGAATTACGTCAAGTTGGGTCTGGCAACCCGCTAACCCGGCCGGCCGGGCCTGACAACGCTCTAGAAACCCGGAACAGGCAGTTTCGTGAACCAACCGCGCACGCTCCTGACAATGCGTTAGCCAACCCTGCTCGGGCAAATCGTTAATCAAGCCCAACCCTGAAACTGCGTTAACCAACCCGGCCATGGCAATTCACTAACCAACCCGGCTCGGGCAAATGGTTAACCAAGCCCAACCCTGACAATTCGGTAACCAACCCGGCTCGGGCAAATGGTTAACCAAGCCGGCCGGGCAAATCGGTAGCCGGCCCGGCAGTCCCGACAATTCGACAATCAACCAGCTGAGGACAAACCCTTCGCCCTCAATAACAACTAGTTCTTGCCCCGCCGTCAAAATGTCCCGGCCGATGTTCATCAGAAACTCCTTGCTGGCCCATGGGCCCCCCTCCTTACCTTAAGAGAGTCATAGTTACTCCCGCCGTTTACCCGCGCCGCACTGAATTTCCTCAAGTTGGGTCTGGCAACCCGCCAACCCGGCCGGCCGGGCCTGACAACGCTCTAGAAACCCGGAACAGGCAGTTTCGTGAACCAACCGCGCACGCTCCTGACAATGCGTTAGCCAACCCTGCTCGGGGAAATCTTTAACCAAGCCCAACCCTGACAATGCGTTAATCAACCCGGCCATGGCAATTCATTAACCAACCCGGCTCGGGCAAATGGTTAACCAAGCCCAACCCTGACAATTAGTTAACCAACCCGGCCCGGGCAAATGGTTAACCAAGCCGGCCGGGCAAATCGCTAACCGGCCCGGCAGCCCCGACTATTCGACAATCAACCAGCTGAGGACAAACCCTTCACCCTCAATAACAACTACGTCTTGCCCCGCCGTCAAAATGTCCCGGCCGATGTTCATCAGAAACTCCTTGCTGGCCCATGGGCCCCCCTCCTTACCTTAAGAGAGTCATAGTTACTCCCGCCGTTTACCCGCGCCGCACTGAATTTCCTCAAGTTGGGTCTGGCAACCCGCTAACCCGGTCGGCCGGGCCTGACAACGCTCTAGAAACCCGGAACAGGCAGTTTCGTGAACCAACCGCGCACGCTCCTGACAATGCGTTAGCCAACCCTGCTCGGGCAAATCGTTAATCAAGCCCAACCCTGAAACTGCGTTAACCAACCCGGCCATGGCAATTCATTAACCAACCCGGCCCGGGCAAATGGTTAACCAAGCCTAAACCTGACAATTCGTTAACCAACCCGGCCCGGGCAAATGGGTAACCAAGCCGGCCGGGCAAATCGGTAACCGGCCCGGCAGCCCCGACTATTCGACAATCAACCAGCTGAGGACAAGCCCTTCGCCCTCAATAACAACTAGTTCTTGCCCCGCCGTCAAAATGTCCCGGCCGATGTTCATCAGAAACTCCTTGCTGGCCCATGGGCCCCCCTCCATACCCTTAAGAGAGTCATAGTTACTCCCGCCGTTTACCCGCGCCGCACTGAATTTCGTCAAGTTGGGTCTGGCAAGCCGCTAACCCGGCCGGCCGGGCCTGACAACGCTCTAGAAACCCGGAACAGGCAGTTTCGTGAACCAACCGCGCACGCTCCTGACAATGCGTTAGCCAACCCTGCTCGGGCAAATCGTTAATCAAGCCCAACCCTGAAACTGCGTTAACCAACCCGGCCATGGCAATTCATTAACCAACCCGGCCCGGGCAAATGGTTAACCAAGCCCAACCCTGACAATTCGTTAACCAACCCGGCCCGGGCAAATGGTTAACCAAGCCGGCCGGGCAAATCGGTAACCGGCCCGGCAGCCCCGACTATTCGACAATCAACCAGCTGAGGACAAACCCTTCACCCTCAATAACAACTACGTCTTGCCCCGCCGTCAAAATGTCCCGGCCGATGTTCATCAGAAACTCCTTGCTGGCCCATGGGCCCCCCCTCCTTACCTTAAGAGAGTCATAGTTACTCCCGCCGTTTACCCGCGCCGCACTGAATTTCGTCAAGTTGGGTCTGGCAAGCCGCTAACCCGGCCGGCCGGGCCTGACAACGCTCTACAAACCCGGAACAGGCAGTTTCGTGAACCAACCGCGCACGCTCCTGACAATGTGTTCACCCACCTTGCTCGGGCAAATCGTTAACCAAGCCCAAACCCGACAATTCGTTAACCAACCCAACCATGACAATTCGCTAACCAACCCGGCCCGGGCAAATGGTTAACCAAGCCTAAACCTGACAATTCGTTAACCAACCCGGCCCGGGCAAATGGGTAACCAAGCCGGCCGGGCAAATCGGTAACCGGCCCGGCAGCCCCGACTATTCGACAATCAACCAGCTGAGGACAAGCCCTTCGCCCTCAATAACAACTAGTTCTTGCCCCGCCGTCAAAATGTCCCGGCCGATGTTCATCAGAAACTCCTTGCTGGCCCATGGGCCCCCCGCCTTAAGTCATAGTTACTCCCGCCGAATACCGGCGCTTCACTGAATTTCGTCAAGCTGGCCCTGTCAAATCCTTAACCCGACCGGACCCTGACAATTCGATAAAAAAAACCAGCTGGCGCAGCCCACCTCTTCCAATGCTACGGCGCACGGGGCCCGCGCGGTGGGTGGGTGGGTGGGTGTGTGGGTGTGTGAGCTTGAACCATGTGTCCGGAGATCGGGTGGTCCAGGGAGTTTTGGTTACCCAGGTGCAATTCGTTAACCAAGTCTGGCTCGGAAGTCCGGATGCGGGTCGGATTTGCCGGCCACTGCCGGCCGGGAGTTCCAGAGCCCCGGCCGCCGGGGTCAAGTTCGGCCGCCCCTTTGACACATGCGATTTCTGTACGGGGGCATTGGCGGGGTTCCTGCAGATATATGGGGAGGCGGTTTTCACGATCACCGAGGAGTGGTCGACAGGCGGCACGGGCCTCCCCACATCGTTAACCCGGGCCGCGTGGCGGCATTTACGGCCGAATCTCAACTTTGCCCGTACGAATTTTC
>NC_092381.1:117132948-117145448 GCF_030028105.1 Mobula birostris | reverse complement strand
CCTTACTGGCTCCCGCCTCGGGACTTTGTCAGAAATTCATTCGGGCAAGGTTTCCATTCGGCGGCCGGAGCACCGGTAGTCATACGGAAAATGCCGCCCCTCGGCCGGCATGGGCCTGCGAATAGGTCCCGCTGACAGACTTCCGCAATTGGGTATTTGTCCGAAAATCCATACCGGCAATCTTCGGAATCGTGCGGAAAAGCTGCCGCGTGGCCCGGGTTAACCAATTGGGGAGGCCGGTGCCATCTACCGAATACTTCAACAACTCGTGAAAACGGCCTCCCTATATATCTGCAGGAACCCCGCCAATGCCCCCGTACAGAAATTGCATGTGTCAAAGGGGCGGCCGAATCTGACCCCGGCGGCCGAGCCTCTGGAACTCCGGGTCGGCCTCGGCCGGCAAATCCGACCCCCATCCAGACTTCCGGAGCGGACTTGGTTAACGAATTGCCACCGGGCAAATGGTTAACCGACAGATCTTGGAGGCTCGTTACCCAAGCCATCCCCCGCCGGTGCGAAAAGTTAACAATCAGCGGGCGGGCAATTCGTGAACCGAACGGGACCGGGCAATTCGTTAACCATTCGGAACCGGGCAATTCGTTAACCAACCTTGTCCTGGCAATGAGTGCACCAACCCGGCCGGACAATTCGTTAACCAAGCTGGCTCTGGCAATTCGTTAACCAACCTGGCCGGGACAATTCGTTAACCAACCCGGCCGGACAATTCGTTAACCAAGCTGGCTCTGGCAATTCGTTAACCTACCCGGCCATGGCAATTCGTTAACCAACCTGACCCTGACAATTCGTTAACCAACCCTGTCCTGGCAATGAGTGCACCAACCCGGCCGGACAATTCGGTAACCAACCAGACCCTGGCAATTCGTTAACCAACCAGGACGGGCAATTCGTCAACCAACCCTGTCCTGGCAATGAGTGCACCAACCCGGCCGGACAATTCGGTAACCAACCAGACCCTGGCAATTCGTTAACCAACCAGGACGGGCAATTCGTCAACCAACCCTGTCCTGGCAATGAGTGCACCAACCCGGCCGGACAATTCGGTAACCAACCAGACCCTGGCAATTCGTTAACCAACCTGACCCGGACAATTCGTTAACCAACCAGGACGGGCAATTCGTTAACCAACCAGGCCCGGACAATACTTTAACCACCCTGGTTTTCCAATTCGTGAACCAACTGGGAACGGACAATTCGGTAACCAACCCTGTCCTGGCAATGAGTGCACCAACCCGGCCGGACAATTCGTTAACCACCCTGTCCTTGCCAATTCGTGAACCAACTGGGAACGGACAATTCGTTAACCAACCCGGCCGGACAATTCGTTAACCAAGCTGGCTCTGGCAATTCGTTAACCTACCCGGCCATGGCAATTCGTTAACCAACCTGACCCTGACAATTCGTTAACCAGCCAGGACGGGCAATTCGTTAACCAACCTGGCCCGGACAATTCGTTAACCAGCCAGGACGGGCAATTCGTTAACCAACCTGGCCCGGACAATTCCTTAACCACCCTGGCCTTGCCAATTCGTGAACCAACTGGGAACGGACAATTCATTAAACAACCCTGTCCTGGCAATGAGTGCACCAACCCAGCCGGACAATTCGTTAACCAGTCTGACCCGGACAATTCGTTAACCAACCCTGCACGGTCAAGTCGTTAACCAAGCCCAAACCCGACAATTCGTTAACCAACCCATACGTGGCAATTCGCTAAACAACCCGGCTCGGGCAAATGGTTAACCAAGCCGGCCGGGCAAATCGGTAACCGGCCCGGCAGTCCCGACAATTCGACAATCAACCAGCTGAGGACAAACCCTTCGCCCTCAATAACAACTAGTTCTTGCCCCGCCGTCAAAATGTCCCGGCCGATGTTCATCAGAAACTCCTTGCTGGCCCATGGGCCCCCCCTCCTTACCTTAAGAGAGTCATAGTTACTCCCGCCGTTTACCCGCGCCGCACTGAATTTCGTCAAGTTGGGTCTGGCAAGCCGCTAACCCGGCCGGCCGGGCCTGACAACGCTCTAGAAACCCGGAACAGGCAGTTTCGTGAACCAACCGCGCACGCTCCTGACAATGCGTTAGCCAACCCTGCTCGGGCAAATCGTTAATCAAGCCCAACCCTGAAACTGCGTTAACCAACCCGGCCCGGGCAAATGGTTAACCAAGCCCAACCCTGACAATTCGGTAACCAACCCGGCCCGGGCAAATGGTTAACCAAGCCGGCCGGGCAAATCGGTAACCGGCCCGGCAGCCCCGACTATTCGACAATCAACCAGCTGAGGACAAACCCTTCACCCTCAATAACAACTACGTCTTGCCCCGCCGTCAAAATGTCCCGGCCGATGTTCATCAGAAACTCCTTGCTGGCCCATGGGCCCCCCTCCATACCTTAAGAGAGTCATAGTTACTCCCGCCGTTTACCCGCGCCGCACTGAATTTCGTCAAGTTGGGTCTGGCAAGCCGCTAACCCGGCCGGCCGGGCCTGACAACGCTCTAGAAACCCGGAACAGGCAGTTTCGTGAACCAACCGCGCACGCTCCTGACAATGCGTTAGCCAACCCTGCTCGGGCAAATCGTTAATCAAGCCCAACCCTGAAACTGCGTTAACCAACCCGGCCATGGCAATTCATTAACCAACCCGGCTCGGGCAAATGGTTAACCAAGCCCAACCCTGACAATTCGGTAACCAACCCGGCTCGGGCAAATGGTTAACCAAGCCGGCCGGGCAAATCGCTAACCGGCCCGGCAGTCCCGACAATTCGACAATCAACCCGCTGAGGACAAACCCTTCGCCCTCAATAACAACTAGTTCTTGCCCCGCCGTCAAAATGTCCCGGCCGATGTTCATCAGAAACTCCTTGCTGGCCCATGGGCCCCCCTCCTTAAGAGAGTCATAGTTACTCCCGCCGTTTACCCGCGCCGCACTGAATTTCGTCAAGTTGGGTCTGGCAAGCCGCTAACCCGGCCGGCCGGGCCTGACAACGCTCTGGAAACCCGGAACAGGCAGTTTCGTGAACCAACCGCGCACCCTCCTGACAATGCGTTAGCCAACCCTGCTCGGGCAAATCGTTAATCAAGCCCAACCCTGAAACTGCGTTAACCAACCCGGCCATGGCAATTCAGTAACCAACCCGGCCCGGGCAAATGGTTAACCAAGCCCAACCCTGACAATTCGTTAACCAACCCGGCCCGGGCAAATGGTTAACCAAGCCGGCCGGGCAAATCGCTAACCGGCCCGGCAGTCCCGACAATTCGACAATCAACCAGCTGAGGACAAGCCCTTCGCCCTCAATAACAACTAGTTCTTGCCCCGCCGTCAAAATGTCCCGGCCGATGTTCATCAGAAACTCCTTGCTGGCCCATGGGCCCCCCTCCATACCTTAAGAGAGTCATAGTTACTCCCGCCGTTTACCCGCGCCGCACTGAATTTCGTCAAGTTGGGTCTGGCAAGCCGCTAACCCGGCCGGCCGGGCCTGACAACGCTCTAGAAACCCGGAACAGGCAGTTTCGTGAACCAACCGCGCACGCTCCTGACAATGCGTTAGCCAACCCTGCTCGGGCAAATCGTTAATCAAGCCCAACCCTGAAACTGCGTTAACCAACCCGGCCATGGCAATTCATTAACCAACCCGGCTCGGGCAAATGGTTAACCAAGCCCAACCCTGACAATTCGGTAACCAACCCGGCTCGGGCAAATGGTTAACCAAGCCGGCCGGGCAAATCGCTAACCGGCCCGGCAGTCCCGACAATTCGACAATCAACCAGCTGAGGACAAGCCCTTCGCCCTCAATAACAACTAGTTCTTGCCCCGCCGTCATAATGTCCCGGCCGATGTTCATCAGAAACTCCTTGCTGGCCCATGGGCCCCCCTCCATACCCTTAAGAGAGTCATAGTTACTCCCGCCGTTTACCCGCGCCGCACTGAATTTCGTCAAGTTGGGTCTGGCAAGCCGCTAACCCGGCCGGCCGGGCCTGACAACGCTCTAGAAACCCGGAACAGGCAGTTTCGTGAACCAACCGCGCACGCTCCTGACAATGCGTTAGCCAACCCTGCTCGGGCAAATCGTTAATCAAGCCCAACCCTGAAACTGCGTTAACCAACCCGGCCATGGCAATTCATTAACCAACCCGGCCCGGGCAAATGGTTAACCAAGCCTAAACCTGACAATTCGTTAACCAACCCGGCCCGGGCAAATGGGTAACCAAGCCGGCCGGGCAAATCGGTAACCGGCCCGGCAGCCCCGACTATTCGACAATCAACCAGCTGAGGACAAGCCCTTCGCCCTCAATAACAACTAGTTCTTGCCCCGCCGTCAAAATGTCCCGGCCGATGTTCATCAGAAACTCCTTGCTGGCCCATGGGCCCCCCTCCATACCCTTAAGAGAGTCATAGTTACTCCCGCCGTTTACCCGCGCCGCACTGAATTTCGTCAAGTTGGGTCTGGCAACCCGCTAACCCGGCCGGCCGGGCCTGACAACGCTCTAGAAACCCGGAACAGGCAGTTTCGTGAACCAACCGCGCACGCTCCTGACAATGCGTTAGCCAACCCTGCTCGGGGAAATCGTTAACCAAGCCCAACCCTGACAATGCGTTAATCAACCCGGCCATGGCAATTCATTAACCAACCCGGCTCGGGCAAATGGTTAACCAAGCCCAACCCTGACAATTAGTTAACCAACCCGGCCCGGGCAAATGGTTAACCAAGCCGGCCGGGCAAATCGGTAACCGGCCCGGCAGCCCCGACTATTCGACAATCAACCAGCTGAGGACAAACCCTTCACCCTCAATAACAACTACGTCTTGCCCCGCCGTCAAAATGTCCCGGCCGATGTTCATCAGAAACTCCTTGCTGGCCCATGGGCCCCCCTCCTTACCTTAAGAGAGCATAGTTACTCCCGCCGTTTACCCGCGCCGCACTGAATTTCCTCAAGTTGGGTCTGGCAACCCGCTAACCCGGCCGGCCGGGCCTGACAACGCTCTAGAAACCCGGAACAGGCAGTTTCGTGAACCAACCGCGCACGCTCCTGACAATGCGTTAGCCAACCCTGCTCGGGCAAATCGTTAATCAAGCCCAACCCTGAAACTGCGTTAACCAACCCGGCCCGGGCAAATGGTTAACCAAGCCCAACCCTGACAATTCGGTAACCAACCCGGCCCGGGCAAATGGTTAACCAAGCCGGCCGGGCAAATCGGTAACCGGCCCGGCAGCCCCGACTATTCGACAATCAACCAGCTGAGGACAAACCCTTCACCCTCAATAACAACTACGTCTTGCCCCGCCGTCAAAATGTCCCGGCCGATGTTCATCAGAAACTCCTTGCTGGCCCATGGGCCCCCCTCCATACCTTAAGAGAGTCATAGTTACTCCCGCCGTTTACCCGCGCCGCACTGAATTTCGTCAAGTTGGGTCTGGCAAGCCGCTAACCCGGCCGGCCGGGCCTGACAACGCTCTAGAAACCCGGAACAGGCAGTTTCGTGAACCAACCGCGCACGCTCCTGACAATGCGTTAGCCAACCCTGCTCGGGCAAATCGTTAATCAAGCCCAACCCTGAAACTGCGTTAACCAACCCGGCCATGGCAATTCATTAACCAACCCGGCTCGGGCAAATGGTTAACCAAGCCCAACCCTGACAATTCGGTAACCAACCCGGCTCGGGCAAATGGTTAACCAAGCCGGCCGGGCAAATCGCTAACCGGCCCGGCAGTCCCGACAATTCGACAATCAACCAGCTGAGGACAAGCCCTTCGCCCTCAATAACAACTAGTTCTTGCCCCGCCGTCATAATGTCCCGGCCGATGTTCATCAGAAACTCCTTGCTGGCCCATGGGCCCCCCTCCATACCCTTAAGAGAGTCATAGTTACTCCCGCCGTTTACCCGCGCCGCACTGAATTTCGTCAAGTTGGGTCTGGCAAGCCGCTAACCCGGCCGGCCGGGCCTGACAACGCTCTAGAAACCCGGAACAGGCAGTTTCGTGAACCAACCGCGCACGCTCCTGACAATGCGTTAGCCAACCCTGCTCGGGCAAATCGTTAATCAAGCCCAACCCTGAAACTGCGTTAACCAACCCGGCCATGGCAATTCATTAACCAACCCGGCCCGGGCAAATGGTTAACCAAGCCTAAACCTGACAATTCGTTAACCAACCCGGCCCGGGCAAATGGGTAACCAAGCCGGCCGGGCAAATCGGTAACCGGCCCGGCAGCCCCGACTATTCGACAATCAACCAGCTGAGGACAAGCCCTTCGCCCTCAATAACAACTAGTTCTTGCCCCGCCGTCAAAATGTCCCGGCCGATGTTCATCAGAAACTCCTTGCTGGCCCATGGGCCCCCCTCCATACCCTTAAGAGAGTCATAGTTACTCCCGCCGTTTACCCGCGCCGCACTGAATTTCGTCAAGTTGGGTCTGGCAACCCGCTAACCCGGCCGGCCGGGCCTGACAACGCTCTAGAAACCCGGAACAGGCAGTTTCGTGAACCAACCGCGCACGCTCCTGACAATGCGTTAGCCAACCCTGCTCGGGGAAATCGTTAACCAAGCCCAACCCTGACAATGCGTTAATCAACCCGGCCATGGCAATTCATTAACCAACCCGGCTCGGGCAAATGGTTAACCAAGCCCAACCCTGACAATTAGTTAACCAACCCGGCCCGGGCAAATGGTTAACCAAGCCGGCCGGGCAAATCGGTAACCGGCCCGGCAGCCCCGACTATTCGACAATCAACCAGCTGAGGACAAACCCTTCACCCTCAATAACAACTACGTCTTGCCCCGCCGTCAAAATGTCCCGGCCGATGTTCATCAGAAACTCCTTGCTGGCCCATGGGCCCCCCTCCTTACCTTAAGAGAGCATAGTTACTCCCGCCGTTTACCCGCGCCGCACTGAATTTCCTCAAGTTGGGTCTGGCAACCCGCTAACCCGGCCGGCCGGGCCTGACAACGCTCTAGAAACCCGGAACAGGCAGTTTCGTGAACCAACCGCGCACGCTCCTGACAATGCGTTAGCCAACCCTGCTCGGGCAAATCGTTAATCAAGCCCAACCCTGAAACTGCGTTAACCAACCCGGCCCGGGCAAATGGTTAACCAAGCCCAACCCTGACAATTCGGTAACCAACCCGGCCCGGGCAAATGGTTAACCAAGCCGGCCGGGCAAATCGGTAACCGGCCCGGCAGCCCCGACTATTCGACAATCAACCAGCTGAGGACAAACCCTTCACCCTCAATAACAACTACGTCTTGCCCCGCCGTCAAAATGTCCCGGCCGATGTTCATCAGAAACTCCTTGCTGGCCCATGGGCCCCCCTCCATACCTTAAGAGAGTCATAGTTACTCCCGCCGTTTACCCGCGCCGCACTGAATTTCGTCAAGTTGGGTCTGGCAAGCCGCTAACCCGGCCGGCCGGGCCTGACAACGCTCTAGAAACCCGGAACAGGCAGTTTCGTGAACCAACCGCGCACGCTCCTGACAATGCGTTAGCCAACCCTGCTCGGGCAAATCGTTAATCAAGCCCAACCCTGAAACTGCGTTAACCAACCCGGCCATGGCAATTCATTAACCAACCCGGCTCGGGCAAATGGTTAACCAAGCCCAACCCTGACAATTCGGTAACCAACCCGGCTCGGGCAAATGGTTAACCAAGCCGGCCGGGCAAATCGCTAACCGGCCCGGCAGTCCCGACAATTCGACAATCAACCCGCTGAGGACAAACCCTTCGCCCTCAATAACAACTAGTTCTTGCCCCGCCGTCAAAATGTCCCGGCCGATGTTCATCAGAAACTCCTTGCTGGCCCATGGGCCCCCCTCCTTAAGAGAGTCATAGTTACTCCCGCCGTTTACCCGCGCCGCACTGAATTTCGTCAAGTTGGGTCTGGCAAGCCGCTAACCCGGCCGGCCGGGCCTGACAACGCTCTAGAAACCCGGAACAGGCAGTTTCGTGAACCAACCGCGCACGCTCCTGACAATGCGTTAGCCAACCCTGCTCGGGCAAATCGTTAATCAAGCCCAACCCTGAAACTGCGTTAACCAACCCGGCCATGGCAATTCATTAACCAACCCGGCTCGGGCAAATGGTTAACCAAGCCCAACCCTGACAATTCGGTAACCAACCCGGCTCGGGCAAATGGTTAACCAAGCCGGCCGGGCAAATCGCTAACCGGCCCGGCAGTCCCGACAATTCGACAATCAACCAGCTGAGGACAAGCCCTTCGCCCTCAATAACAACTAGTTCTTGCCCCGCCGTCATAATGTCCCGGCCGATGTTCATCAGAAACTCCTTGCTGGCCCATGGGCCCCCCTCCATACCCTTAAGAGAGTCATAGTTACTCCCGCCGTTTACCCGCGCCGCACTGAATTTCGTCAAGTTGGGTCTGGCAAGCCGCTAACCCGGCCGGCCGGGCCTGACAACGCTCTAGAAACCCGGAACAGGCAGTTTCGTGAACCAACCGCGCACGCTCCTGACAATGCGTTAGCCAACCCTGCTCGGGCAAATCGTTAATCAAGCCCAACCCTGAAACTGCGTTAACCAACCCGGCCATGGCAATTCATTAACCAACCCGGCCCGGGCAAATGGTTAACCAAGCCTAAACCTGACAATTCGTTAACCAACCCGGCCCGGGCAAATGGGTAACCAAGCCGGCCGGGCAAATCGGTAACCGGCCCGGCAGCCCCGACTATTCGACAATCAACCAGCTGAGGACAAGCCCTTCGCCCTCAATAACAACTAGTTCTTGCCCCGCCGTCAAAATGTCCCGGCCGATGTTCATCAGAAACTCCTTGCTGGCCCATGGGCCCCCCTCCATACCCTTAAGAGAGTCATAGTTACTCCCGCCGTTTACCCGCGCCGCACTGAATTTCGTCAAGTTGGGTCTGGCAACCCGCTAACCCGGCCGGCCGGGCCTGACAACGCTCTAGAAACCCGGAACAGGCAGTTTCGTGAACCAACCGCGCACGCTCCTGACAATGCGTTAGCCAACCCTGCTCGGGGAAATCGTTAACCAAGCCCAACCCTGACAATGCGTTAATCAACCCGGCCATGGCAATTCATTAACCAACCCGGCTCGGGCAAATGGTTAACCAAGCCCAACCCTGACAATTAGTTAACCAACCCGGCCCGGGCAAATGGTTAACCAAGCCGGCCGGGCAAATCGGTAACCGGCCCGGCAGCCCCGACTATTCGACAATCAACCAGCTGAGGACAAACCCTTCACCCTCAATAACAACTACGTCTTGCCCCGCCGTCAAAATGTCCCGGCCGATGTTCATCAGAAACTCCTTGCTGGCCCATGGGCCCCCCTCCTTACCTTAAGAGAGTCATAGTTACTCCCGCCGTTTACCCGCGCCGCACTGAATTTCCTCAAGTTGGGTCTGGCAACCCGCTAACCCGGCCGGCCGGGCCTGACAACGCTCTAGAAACCCGGAACAGGCAGTTTCGTGAACCAACCGCGCACGCTCCTGACAATGCGTTAGCCAACCCTGCTCGGGCAAATCGTTAATCAAGCCCAACCCTGAAACTGCGTTAACCAACCCGGCCATGGCAATTCATTAACCAACCCGGCTCGGGCAAATGGTTAACCAAGCCGGCCGGGCAAATCGTTAACCGGCCCGGCAGCCCCGACAATTCGACAATCAACCCGCTGAGGACAAACCCTTCGCCCTCAATAACAACTAGTTCTTGCCCCGCCGTCAAAATGTCCCGGCCGATGTTCATCAGAAACTCCTTGCTGGCCCATGGGCCCCCCTCCTTACCTTAAGAGAGTCATAGTTACTCCCGCCGTTTACCCGCGCCGCACTGAATTACGTCAAGTTGGGTCTGGCAACCCGCTAACCCGGCCGGCCGGGCCTGACAACGCTCTAGAAACCCGGAACAGGCAGTTTCGTGAACCAACCGCGCACGCTCCTGACAATGCGTTAGCCAACCCTGCTCGGGCAAATCGTTAATCAAGCCCAACCCTGAAACTGCGTTAACCAACCCGGCCATGGCAATTCACTAACCAACCCGGCTCGGGCAAATGGTTAACCAAGCCCAACCCTGACAATTCGGTAACCAACCCGGCTCGGGCAAATGGTTAACCAAGCCGGCCGGGCAAATCGGTAGCCGGCCCGGCAGTCCCGACAATTCGACAATCAACCAGCTGAGGACAAACCCTTCGCCCTCAATAACAACTAGTTCTTGCCCCGCCGTCAAAATGTCCCGGCCGATGTTCATCAGAAACTCCTTGCTGGCCCATGGGCCCCCCTCCTTACCTTAAGAGAGTCATAGTTACTCCCGCCGTTTACCCGCGCCGCACTGAATTTCCTCAAGTTGGGTCTGGCAACCCGCCAACCCGGCCGGCCGGGCCTGACAACGCTCTAGAAACCCGGAACAGGCAGTTTCGTGAACCAACCGCGCACGCTCCTGACAATGCGTTAGCCAACCCTGCTCGGGGAAATCTTTAACCAAGCCCAACCCTGACAATGCGTTAATCAACCCGGCCATGGCAATTCATTAACCAACCCGGCTCGGGCAAATGGTTAACCAAGCCCAACCCTGACAATTAGTTAACCAACCCGGCCCGGGCAAATGGTTAACCAAGCCGGCCGGGCAAATCGCTAACCGGCCCGGCAGCCCCGACTATTCGACAATCAACCAGCTGAGGACAAACCCTTCACCCTCAATAACAACTACGTCTTGCCCCGCCGTCAAAATGTCCCGGCCGATGTTCATCAGAAACTCCTTGCTGGCCCATGGGCCCCCCTCCTTACCTTAAGAGAGTCATAGTTACTCCCGCCGTTTACCCGCGCCGCACTGAATTTCCTCAAGTTGGGTCTGGCAACCCGCTAACCCGGTCGGCCGGGCCTGACAACGCTCTAGAAACCCGGAACAGGCAGTTTCGTGAACCAACCGCGCACGCTCCTGACAATGCGTTAGCCAACCCTGCTCGGGCAAATCGTTAATCAAGCCCAACCCTGAAACTGCGTTAACCAACCCGGCCATGGCAATTCATTAACCAACCCGGCCCGGGCAAATGGTTAACCAAGCCTAAACCTGACAATTCGTTAACCAACCCGGCCCGGGCAAATGGGTAACCAAGCCGGCCGGGCAAATCGGTAACCGGCCCGGCAGCCCCGACTATTCGACAATCAACCAGCTGAGGACAAGCCCTTCGCCCTCAATAACAACTAGTTCTTGCCCCGCCGTCAAAATGTCCCGGCCGATGTTCATCAGAAACTCCTTGCTGGCCCATGGGCCCCCCTCCATACCCTTAAGAGAGTCATAGTTACTCCCGCCGTTTACCCGCGCCGCACTGAATTTCGTCAAGTTGGGTCTGGCAAGCCGCTAACCCGGCCGGCCGGGCCTGACAACGCTCTAGAAACCCGGAACAGGCAGTTTCGTGAACCAACCGCGCACGCTCCTGACAATGCGTTAGCCAACCCTGCTCGGGCAAATCGTTAATCAAGCCCAACCCTGAAACTGCGTTAACCAACCCGGCCATGGCAATTCATTAACCAACCCGGCCCGGGCAAATGGTTAACCAAGCCCAACCCTGACAATTCGTTAACCAACCCGGCCCGGGCAAATGGTTAACCAAGCCGGCCGGGCAAATCGGTAACCGGCCCGGCAGCCCCGACTATTCGACAATCAACCAGCTGAGGACAAACCCTTCACCCTCAATAACAACTACGTCTTGCCCCGCCGTCAAAATGTCCCGGCCGATGTTCATCAGAAACTCCTTGCTGGCCCATGGGCCCCCCCTCCTTACCTTAAGAGAGTCATAGTTACTCCCGCCGTTTACCCGCGCCGCACTGAATTTCGTCAAGTTGGGTCTGGCAAGCCGCTAACCCGGCCGGCCGGGCCTGACAACGCTCTACAAACCCGGAACAGGCAGTTTCGTGAACCAACCGCGCACGCTCCTGACAATGTGTTCACCCACCCTGCTCGGGCAAATCGTTAACCAAGCCCAAACCCGACAATTCGTTAACCAACCCAACCATGACAATTCGCTAACCAACCCGGCCCGGGCAAATGGTTAACCAAGCCTAAACCTGACAATTCGTTAACCAACCCGGCCCGGGCAAATGGGTAACCAAGCCGGCCGGGCAAATCGGTAACCGGCCCGGCAGCCCCGACTATTCGACAATCAACCAGCTGAGGACAAGCCCTTCGCCCTCAATAACAACTAGTTCTTGCCCCGCCGTCAAAATGTCCCGGCCGATGTTCATCAGAAACTCCTTGCTGGCCCATGGGCCCCCCGCCTTAAGTCATAGTTACTCCCGCCGAATACCGGCGCTTCACTGAATTTCGTCAAGCTGGCCCTGTCAAATCCTTAACCCGACCGGACCCTGACAATTCGATAAAAAAAACCAGCTGGCGCAGCCCACCTCTTCCAATGCTACGGCGCACGGGGCCCGCGCGGTGGGTGGGTGGGTGGGTGTGTGGGTGTGTGAGCTTGAACCATGTGTCCGGAGATCGGGTGGTCCAGGGAGTTTTGGTTACCCAGG
>NC_092381.1:117092948-117120448 GCF_030028105.1 Mobula birostris | reverse complement strand
GGCCCGCCCGACGGGGCAGATCCGACCTTCACAGGCTTCCGACGGCAATTGGTTAACCGGCGTGGCGCCGAGGGCACGCGGCTGGCTCGGCGGGCGGCCCTCCGGTAGTGCCGCCGTCGATCGGCCGCCTCGGTCGGCAGGAGGGCCCCGAAGTCGCCTTCATTCTGACTTCCGAGTCGGGACTTAGATTACTTTCGACTCTTCAGCCAAGGTCTCGGATCGACGGCGGGACCTGCGGTTGTCCCTCCGAAAATGCCGCCGCTCGGCCGGCACGGCCCGCCGAATACGTCCCCTTACTGGCTCCCGCCTCGGGACTTTGTCAGAAATTCATTCGGGCAAGGTTTCCATTCGGCGGCCGGAGCACCGGTAGTCATACGGAAAATGCCGCCCCTCGGCCGGCATGGGCCTGCGAATAGGTCCCGCTGACAGACTTCCGCAATTGGGTATTTGTCCGAAAATCCATACCGGCAATCTTCGGAATCGTGCGGAAAAGCTGCCGCGTGGCCCGGGTTAACCAATTGGGGAGGCCGGTGCCATCTACCGAATACTTCAACAACTCGTGAAAACGGCCTCCCTATATATCTGCAGGAACCCCGCCAATGCCCCCGTACAGAAATTGCATGTGTCAAAGGGGCGGCCGAATCTGACCCCGGCGGCCGAGCCTCTGGAACTCCGGGTCGGCCTCGGCCGGCAAATCCGACCCCCATCCAGACTTCCGGAGCGGACTTGGTTAACGAATTGCCACCGGGCAAATGGTTAACCGACAGATCTTGGAGGCTCGTTACCCAAGCCATCCCCCGCCGGTGCGAAAAGTTAACAATCAGCGGGCGGGCAATTCGTGAACCGAACGGGACCGGGCAATTCGTTAACCATTCGGAACCGGGCAATTCGTTAACCAACCTTGTCCTGGCAATGAGTGCACCAACCCGGCCGGACAATTCGTTAACCAAGCTGGCTCTGGCAATTCGTTAACCAACCTGGCCGGGACAATTCGTTAACCAACCCGGCCGGACAATTCGTTAACCAAGCTGGCTCTGGCAATTCGTTAACCTACCCGGCCATGGCAATTCGTTAACCAACCTGACCCTGACAATTCGTTAACCAACCCTGTCCTGGCAATGAGTGCACCAACCCGGCCGGACAATTCGGTAACCAACCAGACCCTGGCAATTCGTTAACCAACCAGGACGGGCAATTCGTCAACCAACCCTGTCCTGGCAATGAGTGCACCAACCCGGCCGGACAATTCGGTAACCAACCAGACCCTGGCAATTCGTTAACCAACCAGGACGGGCAATTCGTCAACCAACCCTGTCCTGGCAATGAGTGCACCAACCCGGCCGGACAATTCGGTAACCAACCAGACCCTGGCAATTCGTTAACCAACCTGACCCGGACAATTCGTTAA
This sequence comes from Mobula birostris, assembly GCF_030028105.1. Taxonomy (NCBI): domain Eukaryota; kingdom Metazoa; phylum Chordata; class Chondrichthyes; order Myliobatiformes; family Myliobatidae; genus Mobula; species Mobula birostris. The sequence goes on along the minus strand of NC_092381.1, from coordinate 117,119,040 downwards.
CCAACCAGGACGGGCAATTCGTTAACCAACCAGGCCCGGACAATACTTTAACCACCCTGGTTTTCCAATTCGTGAACCAACTGGGAACGGACAATTCGGTAACCAACCCTGTCCTGGCAATGAGTGCACCAACCCGGCCGGACAATTCGTTAACCACCCTGTCCTTGCCAATTCGTGAACCAACTGGGAACGGACAATTCGTTAACCAACCCGGCCGGACAATTCGTTAACCAAGCTGGCTCTGGCAATTCGTTAACCTACCCGGCCATGGCAATTCGTTAACCAACCTGACCCTGACAATTCGTTAACCAGCCAGGACGGGCAATTCGTTAACCAACCTGGCCCGGACAATTCGTTAACCAGCCAGGACGGGCAATTCGTTAACCAACCTGGCCCGGACAATTCCTTAACCACCCTGGCCTTGCCAATTCGTGAACCAACTGGGAACGGACAATTCATTAAACAACCCTGTCCTGGCAATGAGTGCACCAACCCAGCCGGACAATTCGTTAACCAGTCTGACCCGGACAATTCGTTAACCAACCCTGCACGGTCAAGTCGTTAACCAAGCCCAAACCCGACAATTCGTTAACCAACCCATACGTGGCAATTCGCTAAACAACCCGGCTCGGGCAAATGGTTAACCAAGCCGGCCGGGCAAATCGGTAACCGGCCCGGCAGTCCCGACAATTCGACAATCAACCAGCTGAGGACAAACCCTTCGCCCTCAATAACAACTAGTTCTTGCCCCGCCGTCAAAATGTCCCGGCCGATGTTCATCAGAAACTCCTTGCTGGCCCATGGGCCCCCCCTCCTTACCTTAAGAGAGTCATAGTTACTCCCGCCGTTTACCCGCGCCGCACTGAATTTCGTCAAGTTGGGTCTGGCAAGCCGCTAACCCGGCCGGCCGGGCCTGACAACGCTCTAGAAACCCGGAACAGGCAGTTTCGTGAACCAACCGCGCACGCTCCTGACAATGCGTTAGCCAACCCTGCTCGGGCAAATCGTTAATCAAGCCCAACCCTGAAACTGCGTTAACCAACCCGGCCCGGGCAAATGGTTAACCAAGCCCAACCCTGACAATTCGGTAACCAACCCGGCCCGGGCAAATGGTTAACCAAGCCGGCCGGGCAAATCGGTAACCGGCCCGGCAGCCCCGACTATTCGACAATCAACCAGCTGAGGACAAACCCTTCACCCTCAATAACAACTACGTCTTGCCCCGCCGTCAAAATGTCCCGGCCGATGTTCATCAGAAACTCCTTGCTGGCCCATGGGCCCCCCTCCATACCTTAAGAGAGTCATAGTTACTCCCGCCGTTTACCCGCGCCGCACTGAATTTCGTCAAGTTGGGTCTGGCAAGCCGCTAACCCGGCCGGCCGGGCCTGACAACGCTCTAGAAACCCGGAACAGGCAGTTTCGTGAACCAACCGCGCACGCTCCTGACAATGCGTTAGCCAACCCTGCTCGGGCAAATCGTTAATCAAGCCCAACCCTGAAACTGCGTTAACCAACCCGGCCATGGCAATTCATTAACCAACCCGGCTCGGGCAAATGGTTAACCAAGCCCAACCCTGACAATTCGGTAACCAACCCGGCTCGGGCAAATGGTTAACCAAGCCGGCCGGGCAAATCGCTAACCGGCCCGGCAGTCCCGACAATTCGACAATCAACCCGCTGAGGACAAACCCTTCGCCCTCAATAACAACTAGTTCTTGCCCCGCCGTCAAAATGTCCCGGCCGATGTTCATCAGAAACTCCTTGCTGGCCCATGGGCCCCCCTCCTTAAGAGAGTCATAGTTACTCCCGCCGTTTACCCGCGCCGCACTGAATTTCGTCAAGTTGGGTCTGGCAAGCCGCTAACCCGGCCGGCCGGGCCTGACAACGCTCTGGAAACCCGGAACAGGCAGTTTCGTGAACCAACCGCGCACCCTCCTGACAATGCGTTAGCCAACCCTGCTCGGGCAAATCGTTAATCAAGCCCAACCCTGAAACTGCGTTAACCAACCCGGCCATGGCAATTCAGTAACCAACCCGGCCCGGGCAAATGGTTAACCAAGCCCAACCCTGACAATTCGTTAACCAACCCGGCCCGGGCAAATGGTTAACCAAGCCGGCCGGGCAAATCGCTAACCGGCCCGGCAGTCCCGACAATTCGACAATCAACCAGCTGAGGACAAGCCCTTCGCCCTCAATAACAACTAGTTCTTGCCCCGCCGTCAAAATGTCCCGGCCGATGTTCATCAGAAACTCCTTGCTGGCCCATGGGCCCCCCTCCATACCTTAAGAGAGTCATAGTTACTCCCGCCGTTTACCCGCGCCGCACTGAATTTCGTCAAGTTGGGTCTGGCAAGCCGCTAACCCGGCCGGCCGGGCCTGACAACGCTCTAGAAACCCGGAACAGGCAGTTTCGTGAACCAACCGCGCACGCTCCTGACAATGCGTTAGCCAACCCTGCTCGGGCAAATCGTTAATCAAGCCCAACCCTGAAACTGCGTTAACCAACCCGGCCATGGCAATTCATTAACCAACCCGGCTCGGGCAAATGGTTAACCAAGCCCAACCCTGACAATTCGGTAACCAACCCGGCTCGGGCAAATGGTTAACCAAGCCGGCCGGGCAAATCGCTAACCGGCCCGGCAGTCCCGACAATTCGACAATCAACCAGCTGAGGACAAGCCCTTCGCCCTCAATAACAACTAGTTCTTGCCCCGCCGTCATAATGTCCCGGCCGATGTTCATCAGAAACTCCTTGCTGGCCCATGGGCCCCCCTCCATACCCTTAAGAGAGTCATAGTTACTCCCGCCGTTTACCCGCGCCGCACTGAATTTCGTCAAGTTGGGTCTGGCAAGCCGCTAACCCGGCCGGCCGGGCCTGACAACGCTCTAGAAACCCGGAACAGGCAGTTTCGTGAACCAACCGCGCACGCTCCTGACAATGCGTTAGCCAACCCTGCTCGGGCAAATCGTTAATCAAGCCCAACCCTGAAACTGCGTTAACCAACCCGGCCATGGCAATTCATTAACCAACCCGGCCCGGGCAAATGGTTAACCAAGCCTAAACCTGACAATTCGTTAACCAACCCGGCCCGGGCAAATGGGTAACCAAGCCGGCCGGGCAAATCGGTAACCGGCCCGGCAGCCCCGACTATTCGACAATCAACCAGCTGAGGACAAGCCCTTCGCCCTCAATAACAACTAGTTCTTGCCCCGCCGTCAAAATGTCCCGGCCGATGTTCATCAGAAACTCCTTGCTGGCCCATGGGCCCCCCTCCATACCCTTAAGAGAGTCATAGTTACTCCCGCCGTTTACCCGCGCCGCACTGAATTTCGTCAAGTTGGGTCTGGCAACCCGCTAACCCGGCCGGCCGGGCCTGACAACGCTCTAGAAACCCGGAACAGGCAGTTTCGTGAACCAACCGCGCACGCTCCTGACAATGCGTTAGCCAACCCTGCTCGGGGAAATCGTTAACCAAGCCCAACCCTGACAATGCGTTAATCAACCCGGCCATGGCAATTCATTAACCAACCCGGCTCGGGCAAATGGTTAACCAAGCCCAACCCTGACAATTAGTTAACCAACCCGGCCCGGGCAAATGGTTAACCAAGCCGGCCGGGCAAATCGGTAACCGGCCCGGCAGCCCCGACTATTCGACAATCAACCAGCTGAGGACAAACCCTTCACCCTCAATAACAACTACGTCTTGCCCCGCCGTCAAAATGTCCCGGCCGATGTTCATCAGAAACTCCTTGCTGGCCCATGGGCCCCCCTCCTTACCTTAAGAGAGCATAGTTACTCCCGCCGTTTACCCGCGCCGCACTGAATTTCCTCAAGTTGGGTCTGGCAACCCGCTAACCCGGCCGGCCGGGCCTGACAACGCTCTAGAAACCCGGAACAGGCAGTTTCGTGAACCAACCGCGCACGCTCCTGACAATGCGTTAGCCAACCCTGCTCGGGCAAATCGTTAATCAAGCCCAACCCTGAAACTGCGTTAACCAACCCGGCCCGGGCAAATGGTTAACCAAGCCCAACCCTGACAATTCGGTAACCAACCCGGCCCGGGCAAATGGTTAACCAAGCCGGCCGGGCAAATCGGTAACCGGCCCGGCAGCCCCGACTATTCGACAATCAACCAGCTGAGGACAAACCCTTCACCCTCAATAACAACTACGTCTTGCCCCGCCGTCAAAATGTCCCGGCCGATGTTCATCAGAAACTCCTTGCTGGCCCATGGGCCCCCCTCCATACCTTAAGAGAGTCATAGTTACTCCCGCCGTTTACCCGCGCCGCACTGAATTTCGTCAAGTTGGGTCTGGCAAGCCGCTAACCCGGCCGGCCGGGCCTGACAACGCTCTAGAAACCCGGAACAGGCAGTTTCGTGAACCAACCGCGCACGCTCCTGACAATGCGTTAGCCAACCCTGCTCGGGCAAATCGTTAATCAAGCCCAACCCTGAAACTGCGTTAACCAACCCGGCCATGGCAATTCATTAACCAACCCGGCTCGGGCAAATGGTTAACCAAGCCCAACCCTGACAATTCGGTAACCAACCCGGCTCGGGCAAATGGTTAACCAAGCCGGCCGGGCAAATCGCTAACCGGCCCGGCAGTCCCGACAATTCGACAATCAACCAGCTGAGGACAAGCCCTTCGCCCTCAATAACAACTAGTTCTTGCCCCGCCGTCATAATGTCCCGGCCGATGTTCATCAGAAACTCCTTGCTGGCCCATGGGCCCCCCTCCATACCCTTAAGAGAGTCATAGTTACTCCCGCCGTTTACCCGCGCCGCACTGAATTTCGTCAAGTTGGGTCTGGCAAGCCGCTAACCCGGCCGGCCGGGCCTGACAACGCTCTAGAAACCCGGAACAGGCAGTTTCGTGAACCAACCGCGCACGCTCCTGACAATGCGTTAGCCAACCCTGCTCGGGCAAATCGTTAATCAAGCCCAACCCTGAAACTGCGTTAACCAACCCGGCCATGGCAATTCATTAACCAACCCGGCCCGGGCAAATGGTTAACCAAGCCTAAACCTGACAATTCGTTAACCAACCCGGCCCGGGCAAATGGGTAACCAAGCCGGCCGGGCAAATCGGTAACCGGCCCGGCAGCCCCGACTATTCGACAATCAACCAGCTGAGGACAAGCCCTTCGCCCTCAATAACAACTAGTTCTTGCCCCGCCGTCAAAATGTCCCGGCCGATGTTCATCAGAAACTCCTTGCTGGCCCATGGGCCCCCCTCCATACCCTTAAGAGAGTCATAGTTACTCCCGCCGTTTACCCGCGCCGCACTGAATTTCGTCAAGTTGGGTCTGGCAACCCGCTAACCCGGCCGGCCGGGCCTGACAACGCTCTAGAAACCCGGAACAGGCAGTTTCGTGAACCAACCGCGCACGCTCCTGACAATGCGTTAGCCAACCCTGCTCGGGGAAATCGTTAACCAAGCCCAACCCTGACAATGCGTTAATCAACCCGGCCATGGCAATTCATTAACCAACCCGGCTCGGGCAAATGGTTAACCAAGCCCAACCCTGACAATTAGTTAACCAACCCGGCCCGGGCAAATGGTTAACCAAGCCGGCCGGGCAAATCGGTAACCGGCCCGGCAGCCCCGACTATTCGACAATCAACCAGCTGAGGACAAACCCTTCACCCTCAATAACAACTACGTCTTGCCCCGCCGTCAAAATGTCCCGGCCGATGTTCATCAGAAACTCCTTGCTGGCCCATGGGCCCCCCTCCTTACCTTAAGAGAGCATAGTTACTCCCGCCGTTTACCCGCGCCGCACTGAATTTCCTCAAGTTGGGTCTGGCAACCCGCTAACCCGGCCGGCCGGGCCTGACAACGCTCTAGAAACCCGGAACAGGCAGTTTCGTGAACCAACCGCGCACGCTCCTGACAATGCGTTAGCCAACCCTGCTCGGGCAAATCGTTAATCAAGCCCAACCCTGAAACTGCGTTAACCAACCCGGCCCGGGCAAATGGTTAACCAAGCCCAACCCTGACAATTCGGTAACCAACCCGGCCCGGGCAAATGGTTAACCAAGCCGGCCGGGCAAATCGGTAACCGGCCCGGCAGCCCCGACTATTCGACAATCAACCAGCTGAGGACAAACCCTTCACCCTCAATAACAACTACGTCTTGCCCCGCCGTCAAAATGTCCCGGCCGATGTTCATCAGAAACTCCTTGCTGGCCCATGGGCCCCCCTCCATACCTTAAGAGAGTCATAGTTACTCCCGCCGTTTACCCGCGCCGCACTGAATTTCGTCAAGTTGGGTCTGGCAAGCCGCTAACCCGGCCGGCCGGGCCTGACAACGCTCTAGAAACCCGGAACAGGCAGTTTCGTGAACCAACCGCGCACGCTCCTGACAATGCGTTAGCCAACCCTGCTCGGGCAAATCGTTAATCAAGCCCAACCCTGAAACTGCGTTAACCAACCCGGCCATGGCAATTCATTAACCAACCCGGCTCGGGCAAATGGTTAACCAAGCCCAACCCTGACAATTCGGTAACCAACCCGGCTCGGGCAAATGGTTAACCAAGCCGGCCGGGCAAATCGCTAACCGGCCCGGCAGTCCCGACAATTCGACAATCAACCCGCTGAGGACAAACCCTTCGCCCTCAATAACAACTAGTTCTTGCCCCGCCGTCAAAATGTCCCGGCCGATGTTCATCAGAAACTCCTTGCTGGCCCATGGGCCCCCCTCCTTAAGAGAGTCATAGTTACTCCCGCCGTTTACCCGCGCCGCACTGAATTTCGTCAAGTTGGGTCTGGCAAGCCGCTAACCCGGCCGGCCGGGCCTGACAACGCTCTAGAAACCCGGAACAGGCAGTTTCGTGAACCAACCGCGCACGCTCCTGACAATGCGTTAGCCAACCCTGCTCGGGCAAATCGTTAATCAAGCCCAACCCTGAAACTGCGTTAACCAACCCGGCCATGGCAATTCATTAACCAACCCGGCTCGGGCAAATGGTTAACCAAGCCCAACCCTGACAATTCGGTAACCAACCCGGCTCGGGCAAATGGTTAACCAAGCCGGCCGGGCAAATCGCTAACCGGCCCGGCAGTCCCGACAATTCGACAATCAACCAGCTGAGGACAAGCCCTTCGCCCTCAATAACAACTAGTTCTTGCCCCGCCGTCATAATGTCCCGGCCGATGTTCATCAGAAACTCCTTGCTGGCCCATGGGCCCCCCTCCATACCCTTAAGAGAGTCATAGTTACTCCCGCCGTTTACCCGCGCCGCACTGAATTTCGTCAAGTTGGGTCTGGCAAGCCGCTAACCCGGCCGGCCGGGCCTGACAACGCTCTAGAAACCCGGAACAGGCAGTTTCGTGAACCAACCGCGCACGCTCCTGACAATGCGTTAGCCAACCCTGCTCGGGCAAATCGTTAATCAAGCCCAACCCTGAAACTGCGTTAACCAACCCGGCCATGGCAATTCATTAACCAACCCGGCCCGGGCAAATGGTTAACCAAGCCTAAACCTGACAATTCGTTAACCAACCCGGCCCGGGCAAATGGGTAACCAAGCCGGCCGGGCAAATCGGTAACCGGCCCGGCAGCCCCGACTATTCGACAATCAACCAGCTGAGGACAAGCCCTTCGCCCTCAATAACAACTAGTTCTTGCCCCGCCGTCAAAATGTCCCGGCCGATGTTCATCAGAAACTCCTTGCTGGCCCATGGGCCCCCCTCCATACCCTTAAGAGAGTCATAGTTACTCCCGCCGTTTACCCGCGCCGCACTGAATTTCGTCAAGTTGGGTCTGGCAACCCGCTAACCCGGCCGGCCGGGCCTGACAACGCTCTAGAAACCCGGAACAGGCAGTTTCGTGAACCAACCGCGCACGCTCCTGACAATGCGTTAGCCAACCCTGCTCGGGGAAATCGTTAACCAAGCCCAACCCTGACAATGCGTTAATCAACCCGGCCATGGCAATTCATTAACCAACCCGGCTCGGGCAAATGGTTAACCAAGCCCAACCCTGACAATTAGTTAACCAACCCGGCCCGGGCAAATGGTTAACCAAGCCGGCCGGGCAAATCGGTAACCGGCCCGGCAGCCCCGACTATTCGACAATCAACCAGCTGAGGACAAACCCTTCACCCTCAATAACAACTACGTCTTGCCCCGCCGTCAAAATGTCCCGGCCGATGTTCATCAGAAACTCCTTGCTGGCCCATGGGCCCCCCTCCTTCATAGTTACTCCCGCCGTTTACCCGCGCCGCACTGAATTTCCTCAAGTTGGGTCTGGCAACCCGCTAACCCGGCCGGCCGGGCCTGACAACGCTCTAGAAACCCGGAACAGGCAGTTTCGTGAACCAACCGCGCACGCTCCTGACAATGCGTTAGCCAACCCTGCTCGGGCAAATCGTTAATCAAGCCCAACCCTGAAACTGCGTTAACCAACCCGGCCATGGCAATTCATTAACCAACCCGGCTCGGGCAAATGGTTAACCAAGCCGGCCGGGCAAATCGTTAACCGGCCCGGCAGCCCCGACAATTCGACAATCAACCCGCTGAGGACAAACCCTTCGCCCTCAATAACAACTAGTTCTTGCCCCGCCGTCAAAATGTCCCGGCCGATGTTCATCAGAAACTCCTTGCTGGCCCATGGGCCCCCCTCCTTACCTTAAGAGAGTCATAGTTACTCCCGCCGTTTACCCGCGCCGCACTGAATTACGTCAAGTTGGGTCTGGCAACCCGCTAACCCGGCCGGCCGGGCCTGACAACGCTCTAGAAACCCGGAACAGGCAGTTTCGTGAACCAACCGCGCACGCTCCTGACAATGCGTTAGCCAACCCTGCTCGGGCAAATCGTTAATCAAGCCCAACCCTGAAACTGCGTTAACCAACCCGGCCATGGCAATTCACTAACCAACCCGGCTCGGGCAAATGGTTAACCAAGCCCAACCCTGACAATTCGGTAACCAACCCGGCTCGGGCAAATGGTTAACCAAGCCGGCCGGGCAAATCGGTAGCCGGCCCGGCAGTCCCGACAATTCGACAATCAACCAGCTGAGGACAAACCCTTCGCCCTCAATAACAACTAGTTCTTGCCCCGCCGTCAAAATGTCCCGGCCGATGTTCATCAGAAACTCCTTGCTGGCCCATGGGCCCCCCTCCTTACCTTAAGAGAGTCATAGTTACTCCCGCCGTTTACCCGCGCCGCACTGAATTTCCTCAAGTTGGGTCTGGCAACCCGCCAACCCGGCCGGCCGGGCCTGACAACGCTCTAGAAACCCGGAACAGGCAGTTTCGTGAACCAACCGCGCACGCTCCTGACAATGCGTTAGCCAACCCTGCTCGGGGAAATCTTTAACCAAGCCCAACCCTGACAATGCGTTAATCAACCCGGCCATGGCAATTCATTAACCAACCCGGCTCGGGCAAATGGTTAACCAAGCCCAACCCTGACAATTAGTTAACCAACCCGGCCCGGGCAAATGGTTAACCAAGCCGGCCGGGCAAATCGGTAACCGGCCCGGCAGCCCCGACTATTCGACAATCAACCAGCTGAGGACAAACCCTTCACCCTCAATAACAACTACGTCTTGCCCCGCCGTCAAAATGTCCCGGCCGATGTTCATCAGAAACTCCTTGCTGGCCCATGGGCCCCCCTCCTTACCTTAAGAGAGTCATAGTTACTCCCGCCGTTTACCCGCGCCGCACTGAATTTCGTCAAGTTGGGTCTGGCAACCCGCTAACCCGGTCGGCCGGGCCTGACAACGCTCTAGAAACCCGGAACAGGCAGTTTCGTGAACCAACCGCGCACGCTCCTGACAATGCGTTAGCCAACCCTGCTCGGGCAAATCGTTAATCAAGCCCAACCCTGAAACTGCGTTAACCAACCCGGCCATGGCAATTCATTAACCAACCCGGCCCGGGCAAATGGTTAACCAAGCCTAAACCTGACAATTCGTTAACCAACCCGGCCCGGGCAAATGGGTAACCAAGCCGGCCGGGCAAATCGGTAACCGGCCCGGCAGCCCCGACTATTCGACAATCAACCAGCTGAGGACAAGCCCTTCGCCCTCAATAACAACTAGTTCTTGCCCCGCCGTCAAAATGTCCCGGCCGATGTTCATCAGAAACTCCTTGCTGGCCCATGGGCCCCCCTCCATACCCTTAAGAGAGTCATAGTTACTCCCGCCGTTTACCCGCGCCGCACTGAATTTCGTCAAGTTGGGTCTGGCAAGCCGCTAACCCGGCCGGCCGGGCCTGACAACGCTCTAGAAACCCGGAACAGGCAGTTTCGTGAACCAACCGCGCACGCTCCTGACAATGCGTTAGCCAACCCTGCTCGGGCAAATCGTTAATCAAGCCCAACCCTGAAACTGCGTTAACCAACCCGGCCATGGCAATTCATTAACCAACCCGGCCCGGGCAAATGGTTAACCAAGCCCAACCCTGACAATTCGTTAACCAACCCGGCCCGGGCAAATGGTTAACCAAGCCGGCCGGGCAAATCGGTAACCGGCCCGGCAGCCCCGACTATTCGACAATCAACCAGCTGAGGACAAACCCTTCACCCTCAATAACAACTACGTCTTGCCCCGCCGTCAAAATGTCCCGGCCGATGTTCATCAGAAACTCCTTGCTGGCCCATGGGCCCCCCCTCCTTACCTTAAGAGAGTCATAGTTACTCCCGCCGTTTACCCGCGCCGCACTGAATTTCGTCAAGTTGGGTCTGGCAAGCCGCTAACCCGGCCGGCCGGGCCTGACAACGCTCTAGAAACCCGGAACAGGCAGTTTCGTGAACCAACCGCGCACGCTCCTGACAATGCGTTAGCCAACCCTGCTCGGGCAAATCGTTAATCAAGCCCAACCCTGAAACTGCGTTAACCAACCCGGCCATGGCAATTCATTAACCAACCCGGCCCGGGCAAATGGTTAACCAAGCCTAAACCTGACAATTCGTTAACCAACCCGGCCCGGGCAAATGGGTAACCAAGCCGGCCGGGCAAATCGGTAACCGGCCCGGCAGCCCCGACTATTCGACAATCAACCAGCTGAGGACAAGCCCTTCGCCCTCAATAACAACTAGTTCTTGCCCCGCCGTCAAAATGTCCCGGCCGATGTTCATCAGAAACTCCTTGCTGGCCCATGGGCCCCCCTCCATACCCTTAAGAGAGTCATAGTTACTCCCGCCGTTTACCCGCGCCGCACTGAATTTCGTCAAGTTGGGTCTGGCAACCCGCTAACCCGGCCGGCCGGGCCTGACAACGCTCTAGAAACCCGGAACAGGCAGTTTCGTGAACCAACCGCGCACGCTCCTGACAATGCGTTAGCCAACCCTGCTCGGGGAAATCGTTAACCAAGCCCAACCCTGACAATGCGTTAATCAACCCGGCCATGGCAATTCATTAACCAACCCGGCTCGGGCAAATGGTTAACCAAGCCCAACCCTGACAATTAGTTAACCAACCCGGCCCGGGCAAATGGTTAACCAAGCCGGCCGGGCAAATCGGTAACCGGCCCGGCAGCCCCGACTATTCGACAATCAACCAGCTGAGGACAAACCCTTCACCCTCAATAACAACTACGTCTTGCCCCGCCGTCAAAATGTCCCGGCCGATGTTCATCAGAAACTCCTTGCTGGCCCATGGGCCCCCCTCCTTACCTTAAGAGAGTCATAGTTACTCCCGCCGTTTACCCGCGCCGCACTGAATTTCCTCAAGTTGGGTCTGGCAACCCGCTAACCCGGCCGGCCGGGCCTGACAACGCTCTAGAAACCCGGAACAGGCAGTTTCGTGAACCAACCGCGCACGCTCCTGACAATGCGTTAGCCAACCCTGCTCGGGCAAATCGTTAATCAAGCCCAACCCTGAAACTGCGTTAACCAACCCGGCCATGGCAATTCATTAACCAACCCGGCTCGGGCAAATGGTTAACCAAGCCGGCCGGGCAAATCGTTAACCGGCCCGGCAGCCCCGACAATTCGACAATCAACCCGCTGAGGACAAACCCTTCGCCCTCAATAACAACTAGTTCTTGCCCCGCCGTCAAAATGTCCCGGCCGATGTTCATCAGAAACTCCTTGCTGGCCCATGGGCCCCCCTCCTTACCTTAAGAGAGTCATAGTTACTCCCGCCGTTTACCCGCGCCGCACTGAATTACGTCAAGTTGGGTCTGGCAACCCGCTAACCCGGCCGGCCGGGCCTGACAACGCTCTAGAAACCCGGAACAGGCAGTTTCGTGAACCAACCGCGCACGCTCCTGACAATGCGTTAGCCAACCCTGCTCGGGCAAATCGTTAATCAAGCCCAACCCTGAAACTGCGTTAACCAACCCGGCCATGGCAATTCACTAACCAACCCGGCTCGGGCAAATGGTTAACCAAGCCCAACCCTGACAATTCGGTAACCAACCCGGCTCGGGCAAATGGTTAACCAAGCCGGCCGGGCAAATCGGTAGCCGGCCCGGCAGTCCCGACAATTCGACAATCAACCAGCTGAGGACAAACCCTTCGCCCTCAATAACAACTAGTTCTTGCCCCGCCGTCAAAATGTCCCGGCCGATGTTCATCAGAAACTCCTTGCTGGCCCATGGGCCCCCCTCCTTACCTTAAGAGAGTCATAGTTACTCCCGCCGTTTACCCGCGCCGCACTGAATTTCCTCAAGTTGGGTCTGGCAACCCGCCAACCCGGCCGGCCGGGCCTGACAACGCTCTAGAAACCCGGAACAGGCAGTTTCGTGAACCAACCGCGCACGCTCCTGACAATGCGTTAGCCAACCCTGCTCGGGGAAATCTTTAACCAAGCCCAACCCTGACAATGCGTTAATCAACCCGGCCATGGCAATTCATTAACCAACCCGGCTCGGGCAAATGGTTAACCAAGCCCAACCCTGACAATTAGTTAACCAACCCGGCCCGGGCAAATGGTTAACCAAGCCGGCCGGGCAAATCGGTAACCGGCCCGGCAGCCCCGACTATTCGACAATCAACCAGCTGAGGACAAACCCTTCACCCTCAATAACAACTACGTCTTGCCCCGCCGTCAAAATGTCCCGGCCGATGTTCATCAGAAACTCCTTGCTGGCCCATGGGCCCCCCTCCTTACCTTAAGAGAGTCATAGTTACTCCCGCCGTTTACCCGCGCCGCACTGAATTTCCTCAAGTTGGGTCTGGCAACCCGCTAACCCGGTCGGCCGGGCCTGACAACGCTCTAGAAACCCGGAACAGGCAGTTTCGTGAACCAACCGCGCACGCTCCTGACAATGCGTTAGCCAACCCTGCTCGGGCAAATCGTTAATCAAGCCCAACCCTGAAACTGCGTTAACCAACCCGGCCATGGCAATTCATTAACCAACCCGGCCCGGGCAAATGGTTAACCAAGCCTAAACCTGACAATTCGTTAACCAACCCGGCCCGGGCAAATGGGTAACCAAGCCGGCCGGGCAAATCGGTAACCGGCCCGGCAGCCCCGACTATTCGACAATCAACCAGCTGAGGACAAGCCCTTCGCCCTCAATAACAACTAGTTCTTGCCCCGCCGTCAAAATGTCCCGGCCGATGTTCATCAGAAACTCCTTGCTGGCCCATGGGCCCCCCTCCATACCCTTAAGAGAGTCATAGTTACTCCCGCCGTTTACCCGCGCCGCACTGAATTTCGTCAAGTTGGGTCTGGCAAGCCGCTAACCCGGCCGGCCGGGCCTGACAACGCTCTAGAAACCCGGAACAGGCAGTTTCGTGAACCAACCGCGCACGCTCCTGACAATGCGTTAGCCAACCCTGCTCGGGCAAATCGTTAATCAAGCCCAACCCTGAAACTGCGTTAACCAACCCGGCCATGGCAATTCATTAACCAACCCGGCCCGGGCAAATGGTTAACCAAGCCCAACCCTGACAATTCGTTAACCAACCCGGCCCGGGCAAATGGTTAACCAAGCCGGCCGGGCAAATCGGTAACCGGCCCGGCAGCCCCGACTATTCGACAATCAACCAGCTGAGGACAAGCCCTTCGCCCTCAATAACAACTAGTTCTTGCCCCGCCGTCAAAATGTCCCGGCCGATGTTCATCAGAAACTCCTTGCTGGCCCATGGGCCCCCCTCCATACCCTTAAGAGAGTCATAGTTACTCCCGCCGTTTACCCGCGCCGCACTGAATTTCGTCAAGTTGGGTCTGGCAACCCGCTAACCCGGCCGGCCGGGCCTGACAACGCTCTAGAAACCCGGAACAGGCAGTTTCGTGAACCAACCGCGCACGCTCCTGACAATGCGTTAGCCAACCCTGCTCGGGGAAATCGTTAACCAAGCCCAACCCTGACAATGCGTTAATCAACCCGGCCATGGCAATTCATTAACCAACCCGGCTCGGGCAAATGGTTAACCAAGCCCAACCCTGACAATTAGTTAACCAACCCGGCCCGGGCAAATGGTTAACCAAGCCGGCCGGGCAAATCGGTAACCGGCCCGGCAGCCCCGACTATTCGACAATCAACCAGCTGAGGACAAACCCTTCACCCTCAATAACAACTACGTCTTGCCCCGCCGTCAAAATGTCCCGGCCGATGTTCATCAGAAACTCCTTGCTGGCCCATGGGCCCCCCTCCTTACCTTAAGAGAGTCATAGTTACTCCCGCCGTTTACCCGCGCCGCACTGAATTTCCTCAAGTTGGGTCTGGCAACCCGCTAACCCGGTCGGCCGGGCCTGACAACGCTCTAGAAACCCGGAACAGGCAGTTTCGTGAACCAACCGCGCACGCTCCTGACAATGCGTTAGCCAACCCTGCTCGGGCAAATCGTTAATCAAGCCCAACCCTGAAACTGCGTTAACCAACCCGGCCATGGCAATTCATTAACCAACCCGGCCCGGGCAAATGGTTAACCAAGCCTAAACCTGACAATTCGTTAACCAACCCGGCCCGGGCAAATGGGTAACCAAGCCGGCCGGGCAAATCGGTAACCGGCCCGGCAGCCCCGACTATTCGACAATCAACCAGCTGAGGACAAGCCCTTCGCCCTCAATAACAACTAGTTCTTGCCCCGCCGTCAAAATGTCCCGGCCGATGTTCATCAGAAACTCCTTGCTGGCCCATGGGCCCCCCTCCATACCCTTAAGAGAGTCATAGTTACTCCCGCCGTTTACCCGCGCCGCACTGAATTTCGTCAAGTTGGGTCTGGCAAGCCGCTAACCCGGCCGGCCGGGCCTGACAACGCTCTAGAAACCCGGAACAGGCAGTTTCGTGAACCAACCGCGCACGCTCCTGACAATGCGTTAGCCAACCCTGCTCGGGCAAATCGTTAATCAAGCCCAACCCTGAAACTGCGTTAACCAACCCGGCCATGGCAATTCATTAACCAACCCGGCCCGGGCAAATGGTTAACCAAGCCCAACCCTGACAATTCGTTAACCAACCCGGCCCGGGCAAATGGTTAACCAAGCCGGCCGGGCAAATCGGTAACCGGCCCGGCAGCCCCGACTATTCGACAATCAACCAGCTGAGGACAAACCCTTCACCCTCAATAACAACTACGTCTTGCCCCGCCGTCAAAATGTCCCGGCCGATGTTCATCAGAAACTCCTTGCTGGCCCATGGGCCCCCCCTCCTTACCTTAAGAGAGTCATAGTTACTCCCGCCGTTTACCCGCGCCGCACTGAATTTCGTCAAGTTGGGTCTGGCAAGCCGCTAACCCGGCCGGCCGGGCCTGACAACGCTCTAGAAACCCGGAACAGGCAGTTTCGTGAACCAACCGCGCACGCTCCTGACAATGCGTTAGCCAACCCTGCTCGGGCAAATCGTTAATCAAGCCCAACCCTGAAACTGCGTTAACCAACCCGGCCATGGCAATTCATTAACCAACCCGGCCCGGGCAAATGGTTAACCAAGCCGGCCGGGCAAATCGTTAACCGGCCCGGCAGCCCCGACAATTCGACAATCAACCCGCTGAGGACAAACCCTTCGCCCTCAATAACAACTAGTTCTTGCCCCGCCGTCAAAATGTCCCGGCCGATGTTCATCAGAAACTCCTTGCTGGCCCATGGGCCCCCCTCCTTACCTTAAGAGAGTCATAGTTACTCCCGCCGTTTACCCGCGCCGCACTGAATTACGTCAAGTTGGGTCTGGCAACCCGCTAACCCGGCCGGCCGGGCCTGACAACGCTCTAGAAACCCGGAACAGGCAGTTTCGTGAACCAACCGCGCACGCTCCTGACAATGCGTTAGCCAACCCTGCTCGGGCAAATCGTTAATCAAGCCCAACCCTGAAACTGCGTTAACCAACCCGGCCATGGCAATTCACTAACCAACCCGGCTCGGGCAAATGGTTAACCAAGCCCAACCCTGACAATTCGGTAACCAACCCGGCTCGGGCAAATGGTTAACCAAGCCGGCCGGGCAAATCGGTAGCCGGCCCGGCAGTCCCGACAATTCGACAATCAACCAGCTGAGGACAAACCCTTCGCCCTCAATAACAACTAGTTCTTGCCCCGCCGTCAAAATGTCCCGGCCGATGTTCATCAGAAACTCCTTGCTGGCCCATGGGCCCCCCTCCTTACCTTAAGAGAGTCATAGTTACTCCCGCCGTTTACCCGCGCCGCACTGAATTTCCTCAAGTTGGGTCTGGCAACCCGCCAACCCGGCCGGCCGGGCCTGACAACGCTCTAGAAACCCGGAACAGGCAGTTTCGTGAACCAACCGCGCACGCTCCTGACAATGCGTTAGCCAACCCTGCTCGGGGAAATCTTTAACCAAGCCCAACCCTGACAATGCGTTAATCAACCCGGCCATGGCAATTCATTAACCAACCCGGCTCGGGCAAATGGTTAACCAAGCCCAACCCTGACAATTAGTTAACCAACCCGGCCCGGGCAAATGGTTAACCAAGCCGGCCGGGCAAATCGCTAACCGGCCCGGCAGCCCCGACTATTCGACAATCAACCAGCTGAGGACAAACCCTTCACCCTCAATAACAACTACGTCTTGCCCCGCCGTCAAAATGTCCCGGCCGATGTTCATCAGAAACTCCTTGCTGGCCCATGGGCCCCCCTCCTTACCTTAAGAGAGTCATAGTTACTCCCGCCGTTTACCCGCGCCGCACTGAATTTCCTCAAGTTGGGTCTGGCAACCCGCTAACCCGGTCGGCCGGGCCTGACAACGCTCTAGAAACCCGGAACAGGCAGTTTCGTGAACCAACCGCGCACGCTCCTGACAATGCGTTAGCCAACCCTGCTCGGGCAAATCGTTAATCAAGCCCAACCCTGAAACTGCGTTAACCAACCCGGCCATGGCAATTCATTAACCAA
Source organism: Mobula birostris (assembly GCF_030028105.1). Classification (NCBI taxonomy): domain Eukaryota; kingdom Metazoa; phylum Chordata; class Chondrichthyes; order Myliobatiformes; family Myliobatidae; genus Mobula; species Mobula birostris. The sequence goes on along the minus strand of NC_092381.1, from coordinate 117,101,787 downwards.
CCCGGCCCGGGCAAATGGTTAACCAAGCCTAAACCTGACAATTCGTTAACCAACCCGGCCCGGGCAAATGGGTAACCAAGCCGGCCGGGCAAATCGGTAACCGGCCCGGCAGCCCCGACTATTCGACAATCAACCAGCTGAGGACAAGCCCTTCGCCCTCAATAACAACTAGTTCTTGCCCCGCCGTCAAAATGTCCCGGCCGATGTTCATCAGAAACTCCTTGCTGGCCCATGGGCCCCCCTCCATACCCTTAAGAGAGTCATAGTTACTCCCGCCGTTTACCCGCGCCGCACTGAATTTCGTCAAGTTGGGTCTGGCAACCCGCTAACCCGGCCGGCCGGGCCTGACAACGCTCTAGAAACCCGGAACAGGCAGTTTCGTGAACCAACCGCGCACGCTCCTGACAATGCGTTAGCCAACCCTGCTCGGGGAAATCGTTAATCAAGCCCAACCCTGAAACTGCGTTAACCAACCCGGCCATGGCAATTCATTAACCAACCCGGCCCGGGCAAATGGTTAACCAAGCCCAACCCTGACAATTCGTTAACCAACCCGGCCCGGGCAAATGGTTAACCAAGCCGGCCGGGCAAATCGGTAACCGGCCCGGCAGCCCCGACTATTCGACAATCAACCAGCTGAGGACAAACCCTTCACCCTCAATAACAACTACGTCTTGCCCCGCCGTCAAAATGTCCCGGCCGATGTTCATCAGAAACTCCTTGCTGGCCCATGGGCCCCCCCTCCTTACCTTAAGAGAGTCATAGTTACTCCCGCCGTTTACCCGCGCCGCACTGAATTTCGTCAAGTTGGGTCTGGCAACCCGCTAACCCGGCCGGCCGGGCCTGACAACGCTCTAGAAACCCGGAACAGGCAGTTTCGTGAACCAACCGCGCACGCTCCTGACAATGCGTTAGCCAACCCTGCTCGGGCAAATCGTTAATCAAGCCCAACCCTGAAACTGCGTTAACCAACCCGGCCCGGGCAAATGGTTAACCAAGCCCAACCCTGACAATTCGGTAACCAACCCGGCCCGGGCAAATGGTTAACCAAGCCGGCCGGGCAAATCGCTAACCGGCCCGGCAGTCCCGACAATTCGACAATCAACCCGCTGAGGACAAACCCTTCGCCCTCAATAACAACTAGTTCTTGCCCCGCCGTCAAAATGTCCCGGCCGATGTTCATCAGAAACTCCTTGCTGGCCCATGGGCCCCCCTCCTTAAGAGAGTCATAGTTACTCCCGCCGTTTACCCGCGCCGCACTGAATTTCGTCAAGTTGGGTCTGGCAAGCCGCTAACCCGGCCGGCCGGGCCTGACAACGCTCTGGAAACCCGGAACAGGCAGTTTCGTGAACCAACCGCGCACCCTCCTGACAATGCGTTAGCCAACCCTGCTCGGGCAAATCGTTAATCAAGCCCAACCCTGAAACTGCGTTAACCAACCCGGCCATGGCAATTCAGTAACCAACCCGGCCCGGGCAAATGGTTAACCAAGCCCAACCCTGACAATTCGTTAACCAACCCGGCCCGGGCAAATGGTTAACCAAGCCGGCCGGGCAAATCGCTAACCGGCCCGGCAGTCCCGACAATTCGACAATCAACCAGCTGAGGACAAGCCCTTCGCCCTCAATAACAACTAGTTCTTGCCCCGCCGTCAAAATGTCCCGGCCGATGTTCATCAGAAACTCCTTGCTGGCCCATGGGCCCCCCTCCATACCTTAAGAGAGTCATAGTTACTCCCGCCGTTTACCCGCGCCGCACTGAATTTCGTCAAGTTGGGTCTGGCAAGCCGCTAACCCGGCCGGCCGGGCCTGACAACGCTCTAGAAACCCGGAACAGGCAGTTTCGTGAACCAACCGCGCACGCTCCTGACAATGCGTTAGCCAACCCTGCTCGGGCAAATCGTTAATCAAGCCCAACCCTGAAACTGCGTTAACCAACCCGGCCATGGCAATTCATTAACCAACCCGGCTCGGGCAAATGGTTAACCAAGCCCAACCCTGACAATTCGGTAACCAACCCGGCTCGGGCAAATGGTTAACCAAGCCGGCCGGGCAAATCGCTAACCGGCCCGGCAGTCCCGACAATTCGACAATCAACCAGCTGAGGACAAGCCCTTCGCCCTCAATAACAACTAGTTCTTGCCCCGCCGTCATAATGTCCCGGCCGATGTTCATCAGAAACTCCTTGCTGGCCCATGGGCCCCCCTCCATACCCTTAAGAGAGTCATAGTTACTCCCGCCGTTTACCCGCGCCGCACTGAATTTCGTCAAGTTGGGTCTGGCAAGCCGCTAACCCGGCCGGCCGGGCCTGACAACGCTCTAGAAACCCGGAACAGGCAGTTTCGTGAACCAACCGCGCACGCTCCTGACAATGCGTTAGCCAACCCTGCTCGGGCAAATCGTTAATCAAGCCCAACCCTGAAACTGCGTTAACCAACCCGGCCATGGCAATTCATTAACCAACCCGGCCCGGGCAAATGGTTAACCAAGCCTAAACCTGACAATTCGTTAACCAACCCGGCCCGGGCAAATGGGTAACCAAGCCGGCCGGGCAAATCGGTAACCGGCCCGGCAGCCCCGACTATTCGACAATCAACCAGCTGAGGACAAGCCCTTCGCCCTCAATAACAACTAGTTCTTGCCCCGCCGTCAAAATGTCCCGGCCGATGTTCATCAGAAACTCCTTGCTGGCCCATGGGCCCCCCTCCATACCCTTAAGAGAGTCATAGTTACTCCCGCCGTTTACCCGCGCCGCACTGAATTTCGTCAAGTTGGGTCTGGCAACCCGCTAACCCGGCCGGCCGGGCCTGACAACGCTCTAGAAACCCGGAACAGGCAGTTTCGTGAACCAACCGCGCACGCTCCTGACAATGCGTTAGCCAACCCTGCTCGGGGAAATCGTTAACCAAGCCCAACCCTGACAATGCGTTAATCAACCCGGCCATGGCAATTCATTAACCAACCCGGCTCGGGCAAATGGTTAACCAAGCCCAACCCTGACAATTAGTTAACCAACCCGGCCCGGGCAAATGGTTAACCAAGCCGGCCGGGCAAATCGGTAACCGGCCCGGCAGCCCCGACTATTCGACAATCAACCAGCTGAGGACAAACCCTTCACCCTCAATAACAACTACGTCTTGCCCCGCCGTCAAAATGTCCCGGCCGATGTTCATCAGAAACTCCTTGCTGGCCCATGGGCCCCCCTCCTTACCTTAAGAGAGCATAGTTACTCCCGCCGTTTACCCGCGCCGCACTGAATTTCCTCAAGTTGGGTCTGGCAACCCGCTAACCCGGCCGGCCGGGCCTGACAACGCTCTAGAAACCCGGAACAGGCAGTTTCGTGAACCAACCGCGCACGCTCCTGACAATGCGTTAGCCAACCCTGCTCGGGCAAATCGTTAATCAAGCCCAACCCTGAAACTGCGTTAACCAACCCGGCCCGGGCAAATGGTTAACCAAGCCCAACCCTGACAATTCGGTAACCAACCCGGCCCGGGCAAATGGTTAACCAAGCCGGCCGGGCAAATCGGTAACCGGCCCGGCAGCCCCGACTATTCGACAATCAACCAGCTGAGGACAAACCCTTCACCCTCAATAACAACTACGTCTTGCCCCGCCGTCAAAATGTCCCGGCCGATGTTCATCAGAAACTCCTTGCTGGCCCATGGGCCCCCCTCCATACCTTAAGAGAGTCATAGTTACTCCCGCCGTTTACCCGCGCCGCACTGAATTTCGTCAAGTTGGGTCTGGCAAGCCGCTAACCCGGCCGGCCGGGCCTGACAACGCTCTAGAAACCCGGAACAGGCAGTTTCGTGAACCAACCGCGCACGCTCCTGACAATGCGTTAGCCAACCCTGCTCGGGCAAATCGTTAATCAAGCCCAACCCTGAAACTGCGTTAACCAACCCGGCCATGGCAATTCATTAACCAACCCGGCTCGGGCAAATGGTTAACCAAGCCCAACCCTGACAATTCGGTAACCAACCCGGCTCGGGCAAATGGTTAACCAAGCCGGCCGGGCAAATCGCTAACCGGCCCGGCAGTCCCGACAATTCGACAATCAACCAGCTGAGGACAAGCCCTTCGCCCTCAATAACAACTAGTTCTTGCCCCGCCGTCATAATGTCCCGGCCGATGTTCATCAGAAACTCCTTGCTGGCCCATGGGCCCCCCTCCATACCCTTAAGAGAGTCATAGTTACTCCCGCCGTTTACCCGCGCCGCACTGAATTTCGTCAAGTTGGGTCTGGCAAGCCGCTAACCCGGCCGGCCGGGCCTGACAACGCTCTAGAAACCCGGAACAGGCAGTTTCGTGAACCAACCGCGCACGCTCCTGACAATGCGTTAGCCAACCCTGCTCGGGCAAATCGTTAATCAAGCCCAACCCTGAAACTGCGTTAACCAACCCGGCCATGGCAATTCATTAACCAACCCGGCCCGGGCAAATGGTTAACCAAGCCTAAACCTGACAATTCGTTAACCAACCCGGCCCGGGCAAATGGGTAACCAAGCCGGCCGGGCAAATCGGTAACCGGCCCGGCAGCCCCGACTATTCGACAATCAACCAGCTGAGGACAAGCCCTTCGCCCTCAATAACAACTAGTTCTTGCCCCGCCGTCAAAATGTCCCGGCCGATGTTCATCAGAAACTCCTTGCTGGCCCATGGGCCCCCCTCCATACCCTTAAGAGAGTCATAGTTACTCCCGCCGTTTACCCGCGCCGCACTGAATTTCGTCAAGTTGGGTCTGGCAACCCGCTAACCCGGCCGGCCGGGCCTGACAACGCTCTAGAAACCCGGAACAGGCAGTTTCGTGAACCAACCGCGCACGCTCCTGACAATGCGTTAGCCAACCCTGCTCGGGGAAATCGTTAACCAAGCCCAACCCTGACAATGCGTTAATCAACCCGGCCATGGCAATTCATTAACCAACCCGGCTCGGGCAAATGGTTAACCAAGCCCAACCCTGACAATTAGTTAACCAACCCGGCCCGGGCAAATGGTTAACCAAGCCGGCCGGGCAAATCGGTAACCGGCCCGGCAGCCCCGACTATTCGACAATCAACCAGCTGAGGACAAACCCTTCACCCTCAATAACAACTACGTCTTGCCCCGCCGTCAAAATGTCCCGGCCGATGTTCATCAGAAACTCCTTGCTGGCCCATGGGCCCCCCTCCTTACCTTAAGAGAGTCATAGTTACTCCCGCCGTTTACCCGCGCCGCACTGAATTTCCTCAAGTTGGGTCTGGCAACCCGCTAACCCGGCCGGCCGGGCCTGACAACGCTCTAGAAACCCGGAACAGGCAGTTTCGTGAACCAACCGCGCACGCTCCTGACAATGCGTTAGCCAACCCTGCTCGGGCAAATCGTTAATCAAGCCCAACCCTGAAACTGCGTTAACCAACCCGGCCATGGCAATTCATTAACCAACCCGGCTCGGGCAAATGGTTAACCAAGCCGGCCGGGCAAATCGTTAACCGGCCCGGCAGCCCCGACAATTCGACAATCAACCCGCTGAGGACAAACCCTTCGCCCTCAATAACAACTAGTTCTTGCCCCGCCGTCAAAATGTCCCGGCCGATGTTCATCAGAAACTCCTTGCTGGCCCATGGGCCCCCCTCCTTACCTTAAGAGAGTCATAGTTACTCCCGCCGTTTACCCGCGCCGCACTGAATTACGTCAAGTTGGGTCTGGCAACCCGCTAACCCGGCCGGCCGGGCCTGACAACGCTCTAGAAACCCGGAACAGGCAGTTTCGTGAACCAACCGCGCACGCTCCTGACAATGCGTTAGCCAACCCTGCTCGGGCAAATCGTTAATCAAGCCCAACCCTGAAACTGCGTTAACCAACCCGGCCATGGCAATTCACTAACCAACCCGGCTCGGGCAAATGGTTAACCAAGCCCAACCCTGACAATTCGGTAACCAACCCGGCTCGGGCAAATGGTTAACCAAGCCGGCCGGGCAAATCGGTAGCCGGCCCGGCAGTCCCGACAATTCGACAATCAACCAGCTGAGGACAAACCCTTCGCCCTCAATAACAACTAGTTCTTGCCCCGCCGTCAAAATGTCCCGGCCGATGTTCATCAGAAACTCCTTGCTGGCCCATGGGCCCCCCTCCTTACCTTAAGAGAGTCATAGTTACTCCCGCCGTTTACCCGCGCCGCACTGAATTTCCTCAAGTTGGGTCTGGCAACCCGCCAACCCGGCCGGCCGGGCCTGACAACGCTCTAGAAACCCGGAACAGGCAGTTTCGTGAACCAACCGCGCACGCTCCTGACAATGCGTTAGCCAACCCTGCTCGGGGAAATCTTTAACCAAGCCCAACCCTGACAATGCGTTAATCAACCCGGCCATGGCAATTCATTAACCAACCCGGCTCGGGCAAATGGTTAACCAAGCCCAACCCTGACAATTAGTTAACCAACCCGGCCCGGGCAAATGGTTAACCAAGCCGGCCGGGCAAATCGCTAACCGGCCCGGCAGCCCCGACTATTCGACAATCAACCAGCTGAGGACAAACCCTTCACCCTCAATAACAACTACGTCTTGCCCCGCCGTCAAAATGTCCCGGCCGATGTTCATCAGAAACTCCTTGCTGGCCCATGGGCCCCCCTCCTTACCTTAAGAGAGTCATAGTTACTCCCGCCGTTTACCCGCGCCGCACTGAATTTCCTCAAGTTGGGTCTGGCAACCCGCTAACCCGGTCGGCCGGGCCTGACAACGCTCTAGAAACCCGGAACAGGCAGTTTCGTGAACCAACCGCGCACGCTCCTGACAATGCGTTAGCCAACCCTGCTCGGGCAAATCGTTAATCAAGCCCAACCCTGAAACTGCGTTAACCAACCCGGCCATGGCAATTCATTAACCAACCCGGCCCGGGCAAATGGTTAACCAAGCCTAAACCTGACAATTCGTTAACCAACCCGGCCCGGGCAAATGGGTAACCAAGCCGGCCGGGCAAATCGGTAACCGGCCCGGCAGCCCCGACTATTCGACAATCAACCAGCTGAGGACAAGCCCTTCGCCCTCAATAACAACTAGTTCTTGCCCCGCCGTCAAAATGTCCCGGCCGATGTTCATCAGAAACTCCTTGCTGGCCCATGGGCCCCCCTCCATACCCTTAAGAGAGTCATAGTTACTCCCGCCGTTTACCCGCGCCGCACTGAATTTCGTCAAGTTGGGTCTGGCAAGCCGCTAACCCGGCCGGCCGGGCCTGACAACGCTCTAGAAACCCGGAACAGGCAGTTTCGTGAACCAACCGCGCACGCTCCTGACAATGCGTTAGCCAACCCTGCTCGGGCAAATCGTTAATCAAGCCCAACCCTGAAACTGCGTTAACCAACCCGGCCATGGCAATTCATTAACCAACCCGGCCCGGGCAAATGGTTAACCAAGCCCAACCCTGACAATTCGTTAACCAACCCGGCCCGGGCAAATGGTTAACCAAGCCGGCCGGGCAAATCGGTAACCGGCCCGGCAGCCCCGACTATTCGACAATCAACCAGCTGAGGACAAACCCTTCACCCTCAATAACAACTACGTCTTGCCCCGCCGTCAAAATGTCCCGGCCGATGTTCATCAGAAACTCCTTGCTGGCCCATGGGCCCCCCCTCCTTACCTTAAGAGAGTCATAGTTACTCCCGCCGTTTACCCGCGCCGCACTGAATTTCGTCAAGTTGGGTCTGGCAAGCCGCTAACCCGGCCGGCCGGGCCTGACAACGCTCTACAAACCCGGAACAGGCAGTTTCGTGAACCAACCGCGCACGCTCCTGACAATGTGTTCACCCACCCTGCTCGGGCAAATCGTTAACCAAGCCCAAACCCGACAATTCGTTAACCAACCCAACCATGACAATTCGCTAACCAACCCGGCCCGGGCAAATGGTTAACCAAGCCTAAACCTGACAATTCGTTAACCAACCCGGCCCGGGCAAATGGGTAACCAAGCCGGCCGGGCAAATCGGTAACCGGCCCGGCAGCCCCGACTATTCGACAATCAACCAGCTGAGGACAAGCCCTTCGCCCTCAATAACAACTAGTTCTTGCCCCGCCGTCAAAATGTCCCGGCCGATGTTCATCAGAAACTCCTTGCTGGCCCATGGGCCCCCCGCCTTAAGTCATAGTTACTCCCGCCGAATACCGGCGCTTCACTGAATTTCGTCAAGCTGGCCCTGTCAAATCCTTAACCCGACCGGACCCTGACAATTCGATAAAAAAAACCAGCTGGCGCAGCCCACCTCTTCCAATGCTACGGCGCACGGGGCCCGCGCGGTGGGTGGGTGGGTGGGTGTGTGGGTGTGTGAGCTTGAACCATGTGTCCGGAGATCGGGTGGTCCAGGGAGTTTTGGTTACCCAGGTGCAATTCGTTAACCAAGTCTGGCTCGGAAGTCCGGATGCGGGTCGGATTTGCCGGCCACTGCCGGCCGGGAGTTCCAGAGCCCCGGCCGCCGGGGTCAAGTTCGGCCGCCCCTTTGACACATGCGATTTCTGTACGGGGGCATTGGCGGGGTTCCTGCAGATATATGGGGAGGCGGTTTTCACGATCACCGAGGAGTGGTCGACAGGCGGCACGGGCCTCCCCACATCGTTAACCCGGGCCGCGTGGCGGCATTTACGGCCGAATCTCAACTTTGCCCGTACGAATTTTCGGACCAATTCCCACTGGCGGAAGTCCGCCTGGGGACCGATTCGGAGGGCTGTGCCGGCCGGGCGGCGGCATTTTCGGCCGGACCACCGGAGCTCCCCGCGCCTACCCGATGTCTCGAGTCACAACTTGGGACTTTCGGGCGGGCGGGTTCCACGGCCTCTGGCCGGTCGAGGCGCGCCATCCATCCACGGTGG